>NW_015163109.1:343885-404742 GCF_001447785.1 Gekko japonicus | reverse complement strand
CTTTGACCTTCAGTACAGAAACAACACTGTATAGGATGCATGGATTCATAATGGAGCAAGCACAACTGCCTCTTTCACAAGAGGAGGAATCAGGGGAAAAAACCTGGGGGGTTGCTGCTCTTGAAGATAAGCACTTGTTCCATGAGACCATGCATGTTACCATTGTCATCCAGTTTAGGGCACGGCATGCCATCTACATCCTCTAAGACCATATAAGAATCCAGACTACAGTAAATCAAATGCATCATGGAGAAAAGGTGGTACAATTGAGTACCATAATGTGTTATGCATGGGGGCTGCTTTCAAAGAGACTACTGGAATAGAAGTACTGGACTACTGGTAAGCCAAGTTATTAACTGACAGCTAGCCGAAAAAGGATACTACATTTAAAGACCTTCACTGGCTGGCTCTGTGTTAGTTTTCAAGCATAATTCAATATGTTGGGTATTGCCTTTTAAAGGCCTTAACAGTGTGGGATAAGATACCCAAGGGACTATCTTCTGTGTTCTTAGTCATATATAGCCCTTTTTATAGGGGCTCCTTGGTTATGGAACTCCCACCCAACAGATGACAGGCTGGTGTGTTTGCAGGCAAAGATGTCTGAGGAGTTTCTAAGTGGCTGTTGCTGCCCTGTGTGATTTTATCCACTCTTCCTATTCTTTAAACCTGGCCAGGTTGGTTTGTTAATTTGCTTTTTTAACCTTTGCTTTACCATCATTGTGCTGTATTCATGATAGATTTACTGCTTACGGCTTCATCTGTAGTCCACCTTTCTCAAAGATACACGTTTATCCACTCTTCCTATTCTTTAAACCTGTCCAGGTTGGTTTGTTAATTTCCTTTTTTTAAACCTTTGCTTTACCACCATTGTGCTGTATCCATGATAGATTTACTGCTTACGGCTTCATTCGTAGTCCACCTTTCTCAAAGATACACATTAAACCTGAAGTCCCCCTTCTGCAAGGAGAAGGGCACTGGGATAACATGGGGGGGAGTGATTTTCAATCCCCCTTTTCACTGCAGAACCTCACAATGCAATCCATCTCAGTCTTCCCAAGGGTTTCCCGACACCCACAAGCCACTCTTTGGGGTGCAAAGATGCCTGCAGCAGTAAAGGATCATGCCAAACACTTCTGCAAGGATGCCTGCTCTTTTCCTGTCTATAGTTGGACAAAAGGAAAACCAGCCTGCCACTGTGGGCTCACTGAATGATCATAGCCTTCGGATGACCTTGGAAGTCACTGTTTCAATCCATCCCCCATCCACTATCCATTTCACAGTTTGGGGGGGGGGGGAGATGAATTCAAGAACTTAAATCTGTAATGAAGACCAGCATTTTATTGTTACTACACGAGATTGTGTCATTCATGTGAGCAAACTGACTCTTAGATCTGAGTGGAGGGGCCAGGTTAGGGCTGGATGACTCCAAGCAAATCCCAACAGTCAATACATTTACGCCAAAAGAAACTCATATCCTCTCACAGAGTTCATGCTGCTGTGGATACAACCCCAACAGGAAAACAGAACTCTGTCCTTAAGGAAACATCCTAATCTATACTTACTACCAGCTTTCCTATCTGATATGTGCAGGTTTCTTTAGTACCCTTTTGCTGCTCTTGCAAGGGTGAACAACGACTGATGGGCTCCATAAATTGAAGCTTATAGGCAGCTTGAGTGCCTCATTATGGCTCGAAGTAATTTGCACACATCTGTGCACTCGTCTAACCACACCCAGAGGCCCTTATTTGCTGCGGTTGGACTCGGCTGTACTATGCACAGTCCCCCTCCCCTTAACCCTATGGCCAGCCATTCAGTGCCTGGTCTTCATTTACATAAACAAACATGCTCCCAATTTACAAACTTGCTCAAGTCTCAGAGGTGGTTTTTGCATGACATTACAGTTTCCTTATGGAAGCTACATATATATGCTAATATGCCTACAGAATTAAAAAGAAAAAAAGCAATTCATTTGCCAACCAAGCAAAATAACGCACTTGATCCTCTAATATCTAGAACATAATCAAGGTTTTAATTATTTCAGCCAAGACAAACACGCTATTAAAAAAAAAGAAGAGGGCTCCATGCAAATATGCAGACACACATTACTTGGTGCAAGGGCATGGAACAGTAAAGCCTAGGTGGTGGTTTTTAATTCTTAGGGGCAGGGAAAAAAGCAATCTCAATTTCGGTTTTCAGAGAGTGGTAAACTAATCTAGAAGATCTGCTTAGACAATATTGAGTACGTATTAAACATAAGAACAGCTAGAGTCCTTGGAATTAGAATATAGGCCCTACTGAAACAAGACACATGCCTGAAGGGATTTTCTCAGAAACAAATGGCATTCTACAGAACATGATGGTGACCAAGCCGGAAGCATTTAAAAACAACAGAACAGCTGTAAGTTAACATCTATTGCCAATAATAGCTCATGTTGCTTTGGAAGGGAAGACCAAGTACTTTCATAATTTATGTAAATGATACATTTTTGTTTTCAAAGGTAGACATGGCATGTAAGAGAAGACACAAGTGTTCCTGGACACCCAACTAGAGGACTACCCTCTTTGAGTTTCACATAGATGCTTAAAGGCAGTACTGACATCATGAATCCATGCTGAATGGCAGCTTATAATGACTATTAATAGCAGAAGCAACAGCACATGAATCTGTCCACGTGCAGCAACCCCAGCAACACAGCCTCCTCAAGGGAATTAAGGCCTGAAGTGGTAATTTATTCTCTCCAATGAGTTCACAGTGGCAATTTGTGTAAGGCCACATTTTTCAGCTGCAGTATTTTGTGAATTTGCTGCCTCGCAGTTCCAGCTGTAAATCTGGGAAGATGGCGGGTCAGGTCCTCTGGACCTAATAACATTCAGGCTACCCCTGCATATAGCACAGGTTCTCCTGCTAGAGTGGAGTTTCTCCACATATTACGAACAGCTAGGGTAGTATTTCCAAGGATGTGAATCAGCACTGAATTCTTGTAACATCATTGCTTACATGCATGAAATTCTTATCTTTTCTGTTAACAGCAACATGGTAAAAATCTGTCCCTCAAATACCATATAAAAACACTGCCATGTTCAAGATACGATCAATTGGCTTTACGGCACACGTCCAATTAGGATTCTTTGGAGATGGACACCTGTACATACCTACTTCTGTTGCACATGTTACCAACCATCTCACCATCTCCCGCCGCCGCCAATTCAATGTTGATAGTGTCATCCGCATCACCTATTAAAAAGATTTATTTTGTGGTGATATGAGAAAAACTGCAGCAGTGTTGCTGTCAAAATGCAAACAAACGGAGAATAAGAGCAGCCAAAAGGGGCAATTTGTACACTAAGTTTCAAGTGCTCCAAGGGCCCCATCAGCTACACTGTAGGAAAGGAAGCCTTTGCTTACTTGCAAATTCCTATTCACAGTTGTCCTTTGGTGCAGGTGCATCTTCACATACAGGAAGTCATTTTACTTAGCTACAGACAGGGACAATTTTTTGTGTTACCAAGAGAGAGGCAACCCAGCATGTGAACAGAGACAAGCTAGGAGAAACCCTCAACCCAATTTTACTTTTTTTTCATGTGGTAATGCTGGGACTTTGAATTCCTTCAAACTTTAATTGCCATGATATCACAGAAAAGTAGAGGTCAAATGTTTCTAATAAAAATGGCTGGATACATTAAGGCTTCTTTCAGACCTGATGGCCAAACATGGCCTCCCACTATGTGAACAAGCTTTTGAGTTCATGTTCTCTCTGTATGTGGAAAGTTACAGGTAATATTCCTCAGTTCATGGGAAACCAGCATTTGACGTTACATCTGAACCAGTAACCTATAGAGTCCAAAAAGTTATGTTCCTTTGAGGAATCCTGATTTGCAGGGCAAGTGCAAACAAACATGCTGATCTGAATATAACGGCCAACCAAGGTTTATTATGGACCTGGAAATAACCATCTCACAATATGTCAGGAGAGAGGGAAAGCATGATCCTGAGGAGTTTAGAAGCTTGTTCACAAAGTCTTAACCACGCCTCTGTCATTCCCCAAAACCTTACAGCAAGAGTAAGCATTATTCAATAGACTCTTCCTACTCAGACCTTTCCTCCTGCTGTGAAAATTCCCTTGATTACCTTCTCACACCCAATGTTCTCTGGTTGTATGTGTATAAAATGCTGTCACAGCTGACTTCTGATGACCCTTTTAAGGTTTTCAAGGCAACAAACTTAGGTGGCTTGCCATTGCCTGATTCTGTGTAGCAATCCTGGACTTCCTTGGTGGTTTCCCATCCAAGTACTAACCACAGGCAACCCTCCTTAGCTTCCGAGATCTTATGAGACCAGGCTAACCTGGACGATCCAAGATAGAGCTCTTGTCAGATCTCTTTAAATCTAACTCCATCTTTGTTCCCCAGTAATTCCTTCGGTCCACTAGAAAACACATGCAAACCTCTCATTAACAGCCAGATATGTTCCCCAACAGCCTGAACAGCACTGTGGCCCATGGTGGACAAAATACTCTTTATCTTGTAACAAGGTTCACAATTGTGGTATAGCGCATACCTGCTGCAATAATTTCCCTCAACAGATATCACTACATTTGGTGAGGAGCAGGGCCATCCTACCAAACTAAAAACCAAAGTAAAGCCTTGCACAGAAAGGTCATAATTTTAAATTTTAAAATTACCCATCAATCCATATGCATTATAATGTCGACAATCCTTTGTTCCTATGTAAATATTTTATGGATAAGTGACAGAATGTTAAACTGTGCTGATTTCTAATGTTGTCCCATATATAATTTAAGGTAGTTGTTAAGTTCAAGCTACAGACCTGGCTAATGCAAGAAAAGGTCACCCAGATTATACACACACCTCACAGCAGCAATTCATAAACTGTGTTTCATTAAACTCCTACTCTGGCTTCCTTGTCCTTTTTGCTGTGCCAGTCATGTGGGTGAGAAGGAGCACCATATCTTTTCCTCCCAGTGGGGAGCAGGCTTGCTTGTAGGCAAGGGACCCCAATTTGAATCTGTGGCATCTCTGGTTAAAGGACCTCAGGTGGCAGGGTGTTGGAAAAGACCTCTCTCCTCTGCCTGGCTCTGAAAAGCCAGTGTCAGTCAGAACATGAAGCCAGATGGGCCAGCAGCCTGACTTATAGTACGACAGCTACAGATGGCCATATCTGCCCTGAATACATCTCAGACAAAACCTGTGCACTAGATAAGGATCCTTCATCTACTCCTTTAACCCAAAGGTCAATTCAGCTATATAAGGATACACATGGAACTGAGCTTTAATTTATTACGTGGAAAAATTCTATGCTCTCTATGCCTGGTTTGATGTTGGGTCACTATTTCAAGAAGTCTCTCTGTTATCGATTTATGAACCACCCAAAGCAAGATCACAGTTTAAGATTTAATACAGTGACTCTTATGTACCACGCCTGGCAGAGGCACAATGTGTGTATTCGAGGATGTGATTATTTCAGCTATCTACACCTAGACTAGGCTGTGAATGTACAAAAATAGCTATGTAATTCATATACATTTTGCCAGCTTCCCCATGCACTTCTTTGCTGCCAAGAGAGCAAGACGTCCATGGTACACCCAAACCTTCTGACTGACCCTTCTAACGGTAGGAAGCCTTTTAAAAATACCTTTGCTGTGTGAAAGCAACACGGCACTCCTTCCCCCCTAGCATTTTGCAGAGCAGTTAAATGACAAGATCTCCTTTGACCCTGGATGTGTAGGAAACATTAAACTAGTTGTGATCACTGTTATGTTCAATATTGGTCCAAGGATCAACCTGCAAAGCAGGATGGAACTGCATCAAGGCAAAACGTACCTGAAGACCCAGCTCCAGCGACACTTTCAAAAGGGTGATATCCGGCAAGCTGTCCATGAGTGTTGCTATTTTGAATGCATCTTGGGCAAGCTTGAAGATGTGTGATGAGGAGTGAATATTTTTCTGGATAGATTCTAACACTGTTTCAAGCCTTCGAACGTCACCTGCAAGATCAGTTTAAAAAAAAAAAAGAATCAAAAAACCACTGCATAAGCCCTAGTGAAACAACACTACAATGGGCAATCTGCGAGGTTATCAAGAGCAAGTGTGCATTGGAAGCAACTTCACTGGAAGACTTGCTGAGCATAAAAAATATATATATCAAAAACACAGAAAGAACTTCAGCCACATATTCCCTCTCTCAATTCATATGCACATTATATTAACCAAAATAACCTGTTACACGTAGGGATCCAATATGCTCTCCACTTGATCTAAAAGATCCATATGGAAAGGAAGTTTGGGTTTAAATGCTCTTTTGACACAGCTTAATTTACACTTATCATAAAATCTAGGTATGGAATAACCTTCATTCCAAGCACACATTGACACACGTACAGTCAACTAAAAATAGGCATCCTGCTTAAGGTGCCAGTACTGTACCTTTGGCTGCTGTTAGCATGGTTGATGCCAACTCACACTGCTGAGATTCAATGTGACTCAGGGTGAACCAACGTGGATACCGGTTTGGAACCACTGATGCTATGTGATGTGGGCGAGACATGTCTCCTGATGGAGCTGTTGATTCCAATACTAGTAAACTGTAAAATTGAAGGAAGAAATATTATTGATCATGTAATTATAGCCATGAGAAGTGTTCTGGCACTTAAAAGAAATCCTGCAGTATGCAGATTTTTTTGAGATTATGAGGGATTACTATATTAAGCCTTTATTCAACCAATCTTCCCCTATACTCCGGAAACCCTGGCTCTTCTGTTCAGTGATAAGGATCCTCTCATAAGAACATAAGCAACGCCAATGTTGGATCAGGCCAAAGGCCCATCCAGTCCAACACTCTGTCACACAGTGGCCAAAAATACCAGGTGCCATCAGGAGGTCCACCAGTGGGGCCAGGACATTAGAAGCCCTCCCACTGTTGACCCCCCCCCAAGCATCAAGAAGAGCATCACTTGCCCCAACCTGAGAGTTCCTATCTATACTTGTGGCTAATAGCCACTGATGGACCTCTGCTCCATATGCTTATCTAATTCCCTTTTGAAGCCGTCCATGCTTGTAGCCGCCACCACTTCCTGTGGCTGTGAATTCCATGTGTTAATCCCTCTTTGGGTGAAGAAGTACTTCCTTTTATCCGTTCTAACCCGACGGCTCAGCAATTTCATTGAGTGCCCACGAGTTCTTGTATTGTGAGAAAGGGAGAAAAGTACCTCTTTCTCTACCTGCTCTATCCCATGCATAATCTTATAAACCTCGATCACAGTATTCCAAATGAGGTTGCACCATTGATTTATATAGGGGCATTATGATATTGGCT
This sequence comes from Gekko japonicus, assembly GCF_001447785.1. Classification (NCBI taxonomy): domain Eukaryota; kingdom Metazoa; phylum Chordata; class Lepidosauria; order Squamata; family Gekkonidae; genus Gekko; species Gekko japonicus. Next base: position 397,409 of record NW_015163109.1, on the reverse strand, counting down.
GATCTGTTTTCAATACCCTTCGTAATAATCCCCAGCATAGCATTGGCCTTTTTTATTACAGTCACACACTGTCTTGACATTTTCATTCAGTTGTCTACTACGACTCCAAGATCTCTCTCTTGTTCAGTCTCTGCCAGTTCAGACCCCATCAATGTGTACTTATATTTAGGATTTTTGGCTCCAATGTGCATCACCTTGCACTTGGCCACATTGAACCCCATTTGCCATGTTGACGCCCACTTGCCCATCCTTGACAGATCCCGTTGGAGTGCCTCACTATCCTCCCTGGTTTTCACCACCTGAACAAGTTCGTATCATCCGCAAATTTAGCCACTTCACTGCTTACTCCCAACTCCAAATCATTAATGAACACATTAATGGCAAATTTTGTACTACCCTCTTACCACTACATAAAAATACAGTACTCTTTGAATACCAACTTTCAGCAAAGAATACAGTTTAGTGAGGTAGAGGCTTAAAACTTCGATGAAACTCAGAATGTTTCAAAATTGCATTATTTGTTGAACTTGACCAGAGGCCCCTTTACCCAGGGGCCTCCAGCAATTATGCAGGTGAACACCAAAGAGGGTATTTTCTGTGGTGACACCCCAGTTACAATATACATGGAGAGATTTGGCACCTTCTTCTTGTTTTAGGAACCAAGCCAAAAGAATTTACTTGCCCCTATCTTTTTAGTTAAGTAGCTTCTACTTTTTAAAGTGCTTAAGATTTTCATGGTCTGCTGATCTGTTTACAGATTGTGTCAACCTATTTTATTGGTTTTTCTCTTGTTTTTAAGCTACGCTTGCCAAGTTGCCCGGGGAGTGGGGAAACCCCCGCCCGAGAGGCCCATTACCCGCCACCGGTGGATCGGGCCCTGGGGGGAATCCCACCCCCAAAGCACGCGACGTGCCCAGCATCAGCACATCACCCAGAAGTGACGCAGTCGCGTCGGGGGCGGGCCCGCGGTCATCCGAGGGAAAACGCTATGGTTTTCCCTCGGATGATTGTGGCCCCGCCCCCGGCGTGCCCGACGTGGTTGCGTCACTGCCGGGTGACATAATTACGCGCATGGCCTCCCAGAGCAGCGCTGGACTCCCCCGCTATACAGACGGTAAGGACTTGGCAACCCTATTTTAAGCTGTCCCTTACAAAATTGCCTTTAAAAGGCTTGTACAAGTGATTTAAGAAACAAAAGCAACCCATCTACAGAAACTGAGTGAAATATTTCCCTCGTGGTACATGGCTACGTTAGAAATGTAATTTGGCTAATGCAGATTTCCTGCATCTTTGTTGGACATACTTTGTTGAACTAATGCAGGGTTTGATTAATCCCAGATGCCAAGTCATCTCAGTACCTACAGATTTAATTGTAGTGCCTAGAGCTTTTAGTAAGAATTTTATTGCAGCATTTCACAACAATTCTCAGTGATATTACAAAGGGTTGGATCTAACCAGTTTTTATGCTGATGAAAAAGGGAGAGAGGGATCTCCTTTGACCACCAAAGGACTTGATTGGTATCATGGGACCTGCATGGGCAAAAGCCATTTGAACAGGGAATGTAAATTGGGGAACTGGCTGGGATTGAGTGGCTGTCTGAATCCAACCCAAACATTACTTATAATTTTGCAACAGAATATTTTGACAAATGTAAATGCACATGAAGTTCCTGAGACTGCTTGTTTATGTGTAAACTTTACACCATTCAGTGGCGGTGGATGAACTCACTTAATCAACTGCTTTCTATACTGGCTGCAATATTAAATTAAATGGGGTTTTTACAGGCAACAATTAAATTATGAGAAATTGGGGGAAAGTTAGGCTAGGGTTAGAACTTAGTGTTTTTTGTAGTTTTTGTTGTGGGGGTGACAATCAGGGTCACTCTTACGTATTTATGACAACACTTCTGTCAGTTTTAATAACATTATAAGAAAATGTAAAAATGTTAGGATTGGGTTTTATGGTGGCAATAATTAGAAAATACCATTAAAGTATGAAAGCCAGAAGACTGGGAAATTAAGCTGGCTCCTACGGCTAAAGAAAATTTGTCAGGGTCTGAATCAAGCCCATGTGCCACCTACTCCTGCTACGCCAAATGCCTTCCCATTGAACTGTTTATTAACATTAGTGAGTCTACTGCCAATTAAGAACGAAAACAAACAGGCTGTTAAAATGGACAAGAGGAAGATAAACACATTAATCCAGTAAGCAAGCTTCATCTGATGAGCTAACTCCAGCAGTGAGAATTTAAATTTACCAACAGGTCCACCTGATCAATGCGAGGTCTCCTCAGACAGAGCCCATATGTAACACTCTGTTTCAAAAACTGCCAAATGTGTCCACTTGAAATAAGAAAACATTTTTTAACAAAAATTAAGCCCTTTTTATAATTTTTTTTTTAAAATCCCCAGAGGGATATGTTTTATAAGACTACAAACTACAACGAAATATAAGGAAAGGGGATTACATCTAAGGATAAAGGATAAATGACCACACTACACTAAAAACCCAAGAGGAGGAAATCATATCCGTGTTAATCTAAGTGTTATTAATAAAAGTATTAGTACAGCAATATACTTGTAGAGTTCTTGTTTGTCTCGGCTTCAATGTTAGTATGTTAGTTGTTGTGAGAGAACTTTCTGAGCATCTTATTATTATTTGCTTCAAAAGGCAATTTTCAGAGTCCTTATGCCTTTACTTCGGTTTTCTATCTCTGAAATCATATGTAACTTTCATTGTGCCTGCTCCCGTTTCTACAGCAGAGTCCTCATCTGTTCCATAGGTAACAGAGTCACTTGATTTCGATTCTTCATCTTTGGATTCTTCCTCCAATCCCAACTGACGTCTCAAAAATTATTTGACTTTAAAAATGGAGTCAATCTTTTCTCTTTTGTTGTTGATTTTAAAGATGACACCCTCTGGGATCGCCCACCTATATGAAATTCCATTGGTTTGAAGAAAGGAAATTAAGTCCTTGTAGCTTTTCCTCTTTTGACGAATTTCAAATGGAATGTATTTTAGAGTTTTAATGTTTATATTCCCCATTTTCAGTGGAGTTGCTGAAGTCGCTTTTAAAATAGCATCTCTGGTCTGTCTTCTTGAGAATCTGACCACAATTTCTCCAGGCAGGCTATTTTTTTTATATATAATTGTAGTATGCCCTATAAGCAGTCTCCATCTCTTTTACTACTTCATTCACTGTTGAGCCTATTGCTGGAGCAATGATCTCGCTGATCAGCTTCCTCAGATCCTCCTTCGCCAATTCAGGAACTCCCTGTAATCTGAGAATCATGTTGGCTTTTTCCATTTGTAGCTGTAACAAATGGTTTTCTTGGAAGTTTTGTTTTGCTTCAACCTCCCCCATTCTTTTCTTCATTTTCTTGTTTGTGGTGTCTTTAATTCTCTCAGTCGTATGCTCCACCTTCTTTGCCGTTTCTGCCAGTTGGAGCTGCTGGGATGCGAAGTTTTGATTCAGCGAAGTCAGTTGCTGGTTAATACCATCAAGTTGCTCCATCACGCGCTTGAGCATACCCGCTAACATTTTCATCTGCTCCCTTGTCCGTTTTTGGGCTCTGATTACCCGTTGGTTTAGCTTTAAACTTTCTTTGCGAGGCCGCCATTTTACACGATTGTTTACCATTTCAAACCATTGCTCGCGGACTCGAAAAATCGTCACCTCGATGTCAGCGCTCAAGTAAGTCTCTCAAAACAAAATCGCTGCTTATTTTTCCCCCGCCCCCTTCGTTACGCTTGTCTGTCTGTTCCCATAAGAGGTGTCCCTCTTTCTGCTCGGCTTGTCCCACTGAGGCTGTGTGTGTTCACTTTTAAAATATTCAATTTATTTTGAACTCACATTCATTGTCGGTCATTTCTCTGACCTCGCTCACAGTAATCGATATTCCACTCGATCTCCAGCGCTTGTCCCAGTCGAATCAGCTTGTGCCCAAGGGCCACACAGCAGCAGGACCGTGAGGGCGGAGGGGAGCCTCAATTCTCCGGCATTTAGCTGTCGAAGAGGCTGCCCATCAAAAGCCCTATGGTCTGAAGCCTATCACAAAGGCTCCGTGTGGGTGCTACTTGACGTAGCACCCCTCCATACAGCTGGTGTGCGAGTTGCTCCCCCGAGGTCCTGGGAGAACAACTGCCATCACTGATCCACAGACCGGAAGTAGCCCTTTTTATAATTGTGAGATTACCAAGTACAATTTAACACGTTAGCTTTCAAAACTAAAGTTGCATTCATGTTGCAGCTGTGTCCCTTTCAGATGTGATTGATTTCATTAAAGCCCTTCCATTAAATGGATCTGTAATAAAATTCTCAGCTTTTTAGTAGAGCAATGAAATACTACAGAACACATTTCAAAAGGAGCAAGGAAACTATTTCGGTAAGTTAGTCTGGGGTTAGAGTTTAGCTTTTTATTGTGGTGTGATGGCAATCTGGGTTACCCCCACTTTTATTTGTATGTTACAACACTTTGGTCATAGCAATCCACCATGAATCTCAGCGAGAAAGCCAGACTATAAGTGACATAAAAAATAACTTTAATAAAATTACAAGAATGTATGAAGAGGTTAGGGATCAGGTTTTGTGACAGCAACAATTAGAATATTTGATCATTAAAATACAAAACTTAGGGCTGAACAATGAGTCTGGTTCCTAGATGTCTGGACTGGTTCCCAGAGCCAAAGAAAAAAAATTGTCAAGGCTTGCACTAATGTAATGGGATAGCATCATTCCAATATATAACTGTCTGGAAAAGACCCAGTGATTTTTTTTTAAGGATTACTAGAAAGGGTTAGAGTAATCGGGGATGAATGTGTTAGCAGCAGCAGCTAAAACAATTTAGGCAAGGTACTGGAAGAGAAGAGCAAAGCCATATAAGAATGGATGCACAAGACTGCATATATTGGAAGAGAGAAAATCGAGTACAGCAGATATATGCAAGAAGGATATGGGTATATTTGATTTGGTTATGATCAAAACCATCAGTTTTAGGATCAAAATCATCAACTTCTATGTTTACTACAATGTGGAAGTGTTTGATTCATATTTTTGTTTTGAATAAGTGAAATATTTATCTATGTACATATTTTTAAAATGCTTTTGTTAAATATAAATAATTTTGGCACCAATTAATAAGCCATAATGGGTTCAATGATGATACATAATTAGACAGCTCAGTGCTTTTGAAGTTATGTTTAACTTGGTATCTAAATATGCTAGAAGTTACCTATTGAGACCATATGAGAGCGTTTCTGTCCAAAAGTGTTTCTGTCCAAATAATAGTATTTGCTTACTACAGAATTTATTTTCTACTTTCAACCTTTAATTTGTTCTCCCTCTCAGATGACAAAACCTAAGGCATACATGCTGAAGTAGCAGAAGTACACCAGTTTGCAATACTCAAGCATTAGCTACATTTCATTTTTTCTTATAAAAATAAAACCCAGTAAAATAAGTTTAGGTTTGAATGGAAAGTAATGAATATGTCACACACACCGCAATAAATGAAGAAAAACCTAAGGCCCCCCGGAACCCCCAGCTTCAAAATGTCCACACGTTTTAAATCTGATTGCCTATCAGTTATTAGGCTGGCGTCCTCAACTTTCAAAGGAAAGGTGACAGAAGAATCTCACACATCACCTAAGCCACTGTTTTGCAACCTTTTCTTTTCAAAAGGAAAATGGGTGGTGGTGGTCCAGAGATGCTCATACATATACTCTTACACATTTCCAAACATGCAAAGCTTCCACCTCTCACAGCATTTTTGGCACTGTACCAGATGCTGTCCAGAGAGGTTCCCAGACTTTCAGGAGTAGCTTCCCAGGACGCTGTGGCAGGATACTGTAGGCATGGGGTAGGTATGGAGGAGATAAGAAAGGTCTGGTATTTAATAAATGTATAGAACTAGTTACTTGCAAAGGCAAAATCTCAACCTAAAGGAATCCCACGCAGGAAAGTGAATGCAAACAAAAACCTACACACAGAGAAAGATGTTGGTTGGAAAAGCTATAGCAGCTGTAACAGAAATAGTTGACAACCCAGCTGACAAGTTACCAAGTTCTCTCTCCTCCTACTACAGACCTATTATTAGAAGGGACTACACTGTAATCTGCTTGAATGAGAATAGAGTGGTTTCTGTGTGTGCGTGCAAACACACACACGCTGAACTAACTTCTTACCATGATGATTAAGAGCAGCCTCAGCCTTCAAAAGGTCAAAGCACTACTGAAAGACAGATGGAAAAGGATGTCAACAAGCAGGAGTCCACCATAAATGAAAATGCCTGAAGCACCGTATTGTGCAGACACAGGGATTCCGGATGCACCCTACTGAGCCCCAGAAATTGTACATCAGAAGCCTAAAGGTCTTCAATAAAAAGATCTTCAGCCACACAAGATTCCAAACAGCAGCAACATTTGCCAACACTTTGGAGGATCTGTCGTCTTTGGTAACACACTGAAAGAAGAATGACTGGGGCAGTGAACAAGTTGACAGTTAAGACTCAGGGCAAAACTTGTCCCCTCAGAGGGAACAAAGTTTAAATTGTTGGCTTCAGTGCCTTGTTTCCAAGACACTGGGAACTCAAGAGGAAAATAGCTTTGAGGTTCAAGGTTTCTCTGTTGAACTCAGGCAGGTTTGGGGCCCTAACAGACTTCTGGGAAAACAAGGCTTCTTTTCCGGAGAGCTGAGACACTGCCTATAGACTCAGTTGTGGCAGCTGCTCAAAATTTGTTTTCATGAGCTCAGTGACGAGCTCAGTGATTATTGGCATCAATGATTTGCTCTATAATGAAAACAACCCAGGCTAGTTACTGCGCTCTGATATTTCAGTTCTAGCTTTGATTCCAGTTCAAATCCATGAAGTTATTTTGGAATTAACATATATGTTTGCATTTCTGTAAGAGCAACTTTTGTAACGGTTGATTTCGAAAGGGTAGTTCTTTCCTTTCGAACTATGATGCGACAGTGCAGGATTTAATGGAAAAAAAATCCTGCAGTTGAGTTCTTTGCAAAAAAAGCTCACATTTGGCATATACACCGAAGGAACACTTGCCACTGTCATCCAGTTGTTATAAACGCGCTTTTGCTGATATTATTATAATTTACATTCCTGTCTTCAGCGGAGTGATGCACATGACTTTTGAGACAGTAAGTGGTAGTCTTCATCTATAAATATTTATCAAATACCTTCAAGACGAGAGACTGGATTAAAATTAAGAGTGCTGTATGAAAGGTAGCATTCAAGGTGCAACACTAGCAGGCCAAAAGAATCATGCCAACAGCAACTTCAGGAAAACAGTTAAGCCTCAACTTCATAAGGATGAGCAGTATTCTAGTTTCCTTTCGGGCATAGTCAGAGTGTTTTTGTAAGCAATTTATGCATCTACTTTATAGTTCAGCTTTCTCTCCAAGACTGAAGGTGGATTACACAAAACAATGTAATAAGAATGTAATAAAACATATAGTAAATAAAACTGGATAGCAAAATTAGAGAACAATGCACAAAACAGTATTACACAATATAGCTCTGCACCACACAGAAATCATGCAACAAAGCTGAATTGCAACCTTGGAAAATATACAAAGCAATGAAAGCAGCCTAACTTTCACAGACGTTAAGTGCAACCTTATTCATACCATACCATTCCAAGACAACAACAACAACAAAAATGATATGTCTAAATAGTATAACCCTGGCTGGATTTCCATGTTTGTGCTTCAAAAACTATTCAACAAAAATACTCAGGTATTTAACAGCTGCCTGAACACTCAGATTCCAAAATACAGAAAAGCTGTCCAGTTTAGGTCCAGCTCTCTGCAGTCAGTGCACAGAAGGGACTCATGCCTAAAGCCAAATCTGCAGTGTCATAAGTAGTTGGACGTGGTGGCCTGGAGTAGATTTCAACAGCTTCAGCTGGTGAGCTAGCTGCAGCCTTGCCTGGGCAAAAAAGATTCTGCCACAGTGATTCATGCCCTGGTAACATCTAAATTAGATTACTGCAATGTATTTGGAAGCCACAAGTGTACAGAATGCTTCAGCCAGAACACTGGCTGTAATGAGTCATACGGACCATATCACTCCAGCCTTGGCCCACTTACGCTGGCTTCCAATCTGCTTTTGGGCCCAACTTAAGGTGTTGCTATTGACCTATAAAGTCTTGTACAGCCTAGGACCAACATAACTTAACGACCACCTTTTCCTGTACAAACCTACCCACTCTGGTCATCCCTGGGGATCCTGCTTTGGTTGCCCTCACCAGTTTTCAGACGAGCATACCTTAAGGACCCTCTGCTCCCATATGAACATACCCAACCACTATGGTCAACTTTGGAGACCCTGCTTTGGGTCCCCCTTCCATCTAACGTTAGACTGGTGGCAACCTGAAAATGGGCTCTCTGAGTTGGGGCACTGAAATTGTGGAATTCCCTCACCAGGGAGATTAGACACACACCCCACCACCAATCAGGCTTCCACCAATGGGCAAAGACTTTTCTGTTCTGTTTGGTGCTCCCTCAGTGACCCTCCTTTGTGTTTGTGTGTCTTTGACTTGCTTTTGTCATTTTACATAAATGCATTTTAAATTTTTTATGTTTTAACTGTTTATTATCTTGGAGACTCTGAAGTGGGTGGAAAGGCAGCATAAAAGTTTTAAATAAGATAAATAAAATGGAGGACACAAGTACATTCTATACAGCAAATGCTTGACTGTCTCTAAAGCTCCATGAGTATTCTGTGTTTTACTACTGAGAAGTTTGCTCTCCAACCACTGTGGTCAACCTAGACAGACCTGGTCTGTAAATGGCCACTTAGCTGTGGTGTAGTATCTATCAGGAAACCATGCAGAGAAGCTAACCAAAGGGCATCTTTTTACAGGATCCATAAAGGATTGTGTTGGCAGACATAATTTGCTCATCCATGAAGGAATGTGTTGGCAGACATAAATTACTCGTGCCACTGGACTCATAAGAACATAAGAGTCTTAACACTCTTTTCTACTGCTACAGAGAGTCTAACATGGCTACCCACCTTGATCTATAATCCATAAACATTTACTAATTTGTGGGCCACTAATTTACATGGACTTATCTGCAAGACTACAGTTACCCGATAGCTTGCTGGTTGCAGATGCGAGACACAGACAAGGACTATGAAGTTTCCCTTCCCAGCCACAGACTAGGTCTGATTTAAACTGTGATGTGGGCAAGGCAAAAGTGTTGACCTGTGCAACCTTTCACTCTCACACCATTGCATGAAAACTGGGCTGCAACCCACGCAAAGCAGCTATGCATGCTTAACTAGCATGCCACTGTGACACCTGGCCTGGTAAATGCCAGCATCATGTTTAAATCAGGCCTGAAGCGACAGATGGGGCTGGAGACAGCAATCCATTAGGAGGTTTCTATTACAGATATCCTGGAACCATAATGGGATAGGATCCAGACTGAATTTTTCACTAGCAGAAGATACTTTCAATAGGGGACAAAACCTACTGGCCTTCTTCTTTCCCCTAGTCTCCCAAAAATCTGGTCTTTGGGGTCAGATGGCTTTTAGGAGCTCCATGAGCAACAAACTGAATTGGGAGTCTGCAATGAGGGGGGAACTGGTGGAAACTGCAACCTCTTTCCATCAGCAGAACATCTAACCCATTTGGCTCTGACTATCTAGCTATGCTACCCCAAAGGACTTGTCTTCCCCCTTAAAGATTATATGGCACCATTACCTCCTACCACATGACACCCAGGCCAAAGCTCAGATACTTGAGATTTTAAAAAAAATCTACATTGAGAAGAATTTTGTGCAATGAACAAGTCTACACCTGGAATGCTAAATCCAATGTCCTTAAAGCATATGACTAGTCTCAAGGATATGCCATAAAGATTCTCAAAAGTTCACAAGTAACCAGCCAAGACAGTGGTGTACGATGTATGGCTTTCGATCCAAAAGTGGCTCATTATGAAACCAAATAGAGAGCATTTTGCCAGTCAAATTTAAAATTTAGAAGGCTTTCAAATGCAACTAGTGTTAAGTTTGACACTATAACAAATATTCCATTCAGCTTCTGTTGTTTTTCATTCTAAATAACCATGGTTTTTTCCAGGATAACTATTTGAAGATATTATACTCTTGAGGCTTGTAGAGAGCAGTGTGCCAGCCTAATTCAGAAGGCTTTTGCATCTGTGTAGAGAAGAAGTTAAGGTCTGGCTTGCCCCCAACATATTACTGAGCTATATCAAGAGGCTGATACCTTTGAAGATAATAGGATTACTCCTGAGGAAGAACTGGGATGAAATGAGCCTACATCCAGGTGCTCATTGAGAGATGGATGGACTTTTTCTTGCTTAGAGAGATGTATGGACTTTCCCTTGATATATTATAAAGAATTAATCAAATAACAATGTAATACAATGCTTTAAGATTTACTAAATGTTTCTGCCAAGATTTTTTATGGACTAAAAGGCTTCTTAGAGATGCCTTTCAGAAGTGGAAATGAGGTGAACTGTTGACAGCAATTCAAGTGAAACAAAGTTTGAGACCAGTGGCACCAACAAAGTTTTATTCAAGGTATAGGCTTTTGTGTGTGCTACCCCCAATGCACATGAAATTGGCTTGATCTCTTGGGGAACCCATAATTTTTTCAGTTTGGTTTGGGGGTCTGGAAACAGCCTGAAAGCCAATTAAGATGGCAACTCCAACTTTTATCAAGCGCTTAAGTATAGCTGACCTCTGCTTATGCTTTAACACCTAACTGGTCTGTTCAACTGCAGACTTTTAACATAAAATGTGCCACCTGAAGTTATTTGCAGTGTTCCTGATTCTTACCTGTCCCAAAACAAACCCTCAGTGAACAGATGACAAGAACACCTTGAAGCTGAGTTAGTACAGCTGATTAGAATGGGAATATAACTCTCCCTGGTGCTCCAATATTATGTTCTCACAAGATATAAATCTACACATACCCACTGCCTGCATCAGAGATTAATTTAGCAAGGAACTGGACACCAACACACACGCACACAGTGGTGTTACTCAGCTGAACTCTACCTGGGATATGACAGAAGTGAATGAAGTTCTACAATACAAGGGATGGAAGAATGACCACGCATGGGAAATGGTTTTAAAACTCTGTGAATTGTTTGGAAGGCCATATTTAGACTGCAGAGTTCAATGTCACTTTCATCACACTATTTTTGTTTAGACATTTTTTCAAACAGTTTGAAAGTGAAAATGCATCTCTCACCATTGTACTGAAAATATAATTACTTAAGAGTTGAGTTGCTCTGGGAACCTTAATCTACCCGTTGCTTTCTCAGTGCTAATTACCCTCCTAAGCACATTTCTAAAGTTCTAACATTAGTGTAGGAAACCGTTCAGAGTAGCTTAGAGTGTCACAAGGGCAATTTTCTTAAAGCTAGCGTGGCAGAGGTGGCTTGAGGGGAAGGATGTCTTTATCATATATTTAAGTCACCTAGTTCACGATAAGCAGAGATTTACACTGTACACACTGTTTCAGAGTGTAGCCATATTGGTTCGCAGTAGACGAGCTAGATTAGAGACGAGCAGCACCTTAAAGACCAACAATATTTTAAGGGCATAAGCTTTCAAGAGTGAAAGCCCCCTTTTATCAGATACAAATGCTGATGACTGGAATTTAAGACAGTGCTTATGTTCTCAGTTGCAAGGCAATTACTAACTCTATCTACAGAAGCATTCCAAAATGAGATAATACTTGCCCCCCCCCAATGAAGTATAACATAGACCATGAGGTGCTCTCCTGGATCCCCAAAGAAGACAGCAGACACAGCATTAAATCTAGAAGGTTAGCAGCACAATTCTAGACACAGTTATATCTTCTGTGCCTAGAAGGGAGCAAGTAGAAGAAGAAGAAGAAGAGAAGAAGAGATTGGATTTATACCCAGCCCTTCACTACCCAAAGGAGTCTCAGAGCGGCTCACAAACTCCTTTCCCTTCCCCTCCCCACAACAGAGACCCTGTGAGGTAGGTGGGGCTGAGAGAGCTCTGACAGAAACTGCTCTTTTTCAAGAACAGCTGTGCCAGAACTATGGCTTGCCCAAGGTCATCCAGCCAGGTGCAAGTGGAAGAGTGGGGAATCAATCCCGGTTCTCCCAGATTAGAGTCTGCGGACTTAACCACTACACTAAACTGGCTCTCGTTTAAGATTGCACTGTAAGCCATGTATCTGCAAACTCTAGTCTTGGTTTATCAAGCAAGCAGCTATCAGCTGGGTGAACTTCTTCTTTAATGTAAAGCTGTTACTCCATCAAAGCAACTAGAGGATTCTTTATCTCTTGATACTATTTATACCACATACTATTCTGTAACTTGCCTATGATTGAGCACAAGTTATCTTCAGTGCCACAGGATTTGACTTCTGACTATTGCAGATGCTTCTAAGCTGCTCTGGCTCCCCATTGAGGAGAGGGGCAGAATCTCAATGAAGTTTTAAAATGTGATATATTTGAGTCCAGTAGCACCTTAGAGGCCAACAAGGTTTTTTTGGGTAGAAGCTTTTGAAGCTCCCTTCATCAGAGATTTGACTCTCAAAAACTTTTACCCCCAAAAAATCTTTTTGGTCTCTAAGGCGCTACTGGACTCAAATCTAGCTGAAGTCCAACACGGGTCGGCCACCCTTTAAACCTTTTAAAAATGTGCACAGTCATGCACCCCTGCATTCTTTGCTAATCATGAGCAGCGTTTCGTACCACACCATATGGCTACTATGGGCATCAAGTTGTATCTGGTCAGCCCAGGATGAGTCAAATCTTTACATCAGTCCAAGTATAAGAACTGACATGGGACTTGGTTCCAAGGTATCTGCTGTGCCTCTGCAATATAAAAATACGTACTGATTGAATTTATTAGGTTTTTTTTGGCCTTTTGCAAGCAGTTCCTGCTGCTATTGTGGTTTGGAAAAGGGTCAAGTAATGGAAGTATTGCTCTGACCTGGATAGCCCAGGCTAGTATTTGGATGGGAGACCTCCAAGGAACACCAGGGGTGTGATGCGGAGACTGGCAATGGCAAACCATCTCTGAACCCCTATGGGGTTGCTGTACGTCAGCTGTGACTTAACGGCACTTCCCACCTCCACCACCAAGTAAACTTGCCAAGTATTAACTACAAGTTTAATTGTTCTTAAGTAACTCCTTACATTAATTAAGAAAGGGATGATGTGTTTCATCCTTAGTCTGCTTCAGCAGTTACCTGTCAACATACAGGGCCTCAGTTCCTCACTACTGTATTCATAAGCCATTTGTGCAGCCCAAGACATTGTGATCTGCCACTAAAAGTGATAAATGCAGCTTGTAATAGGTTTAAAGATTGCTAAAATTCATACTTGCACATGGGGTACTCAAGACTTGTATGTACTTGTGCTCAAATTTTTAAGTTCTGTGACCAAACATTGTTCTGCAACCTGGTCAGTGAGGGAAATAAAACAAATTATGTATAATTTGCAGCTCTTGGTGCTAGGCATAAATTTTGCATAGCTTCTCAGGAACAATAAAGAATTATACAGTTCACTGAAGGCCTGCCTCCAACCAGTGGAAATACTCAGCCACCACCCTGGAAGCCTAATATGGGAAGCAGACATTGCCACACTCTGGTCTCTGAAGCCCTGAGAATACTTCATTCTTAGTGGCTTCAATGGAATTTTGTGGTTCATTTTCAGTGGTTTGACGTGTATTAGTAGCCTGCACTGAATCTAACTAAACCTTCAAGTGTATCCAAGATAGTCTGGTACTTCTTCACTTGTGATATTTATTTTTAAAAGAGTTTGATTCCAGTTTATTATTTTTTATGTATTGTATTAAAAAAATGAAAAACATTTGTCTGTATTACCTGATTAAATATTTGCACTTAATTGACAGCTAAGGGTTCCTTCACAACATGCAAGCTGTGCTAATTGTACTAACATCTGTCCAAAGAGGAAGCTTGTAAACACTCCCTTGGGACATGCCCATCTCCCTACTACCACAAGCAATGGGACCTAAAAGCTGCTGTAGTACCATGACACACCTCCATTCCAATTTTCTATCTGGATATACCCAAGGCTGGCTAGTAATGAAAAACATAAGAACCTTGCTGGATCAGACCAGAAGTCCCTCTAGTCCAGCATCCAGCCTCACACAGTGGCCAACCAGTTCCTCTGGAGGTCCAACAACAGGGCATAGAGGCTGAGGCCTTTCCCTGATGTTGCCTCCTGGCACTGGGATTTAGAGGTTTACTGCCTCTGAATGTGGAGGTTCCCTTTAGTCACCATGGCTAGAAGACACTGATAGACCTATTCACCATGAATCTGTGTAATCCCCTTTTAAATCCGTCTATGCCTGTGACCATCACTACATCCTCTGGCAGCGAATTTCACATTTTAATAACGCACTATGTAAAAAAGTATTTCCCGGACTGGATCACACAACAGCACAGTCAGAATTCCCCTTCCTGTCCCCACAAAACCAAGAGATGTAACAGAAAAGAACAACCCTAAACAGAGTTCTGCCCTACTAAGCCTGCTGACTTCAATGCATTCAAAAGGTTCGGGTTCTGGGATTTACTTCAAAAAGGGAGAGAAACAGCAAGCTGTTTCAGAGGCTTCTCCCAAAGAATGCCTGGAACCACAAGGAGAAAAGCGGCTTACAAGACAGCAGCATATACTTGAAAAGGAAGTCTACAAAGGCAGGTCTTTCCCAAGCATTATTACAATACGCACTTCGATTTGGCCACTATTGTCAAACACATCAAATATGTGTTCAAAAAGACAAACAGGGCTATTTTTGAATTTCATTCTGACTTTCAGAAAAAGAAAAGCACACAGCTAAAATGTTGAATTGCCTCGGGCAGAAAATTTAAATATTTCCGTTTAACTCCTCTGTTTATGAAGCCCGAGCTAGAAATCAGAGAACTAGAAATCAGAGAAAGACCATTTAAACATATGCTACACCATAACCTTAACTGGAGCACAAGTTGGCACTCAAGTACAAAAGCCTCTGGCTCGTATTCAAGCCTCTCCTTTCAAAAGACCAGAACGGTTCTGCCACTTACTTGGGGTGGGGGTGGAATGTGCACCAATTCCCCCTTCCTGCTTAAGCCCCTGGTGCAGCACTCCATACTGTTCCTGAAGGTCCTACTGACCCTCAGAAGTGACTTTTGAGAGTGCAAGAGGCAACAGCTGAAAGAGGGAGGCAGGAAAGCCACACACTGGCCATACTTTTCAGCCAGACTGGCTTTCAAAGCAGCTTACAATTCAAACCCACAGCAATGAGTAATTCATACAACAGTTGGCACTGAACTGATCCTCAAATCCACTTGCTTATTTTCAAAAAGGGCATTCTTCAGTGACTGACACACTGTTGGATCCGGGACATCGATCAAGCCAGTCCGCAGCTTGTGTGTGTGTGTGTTATGTTGCTTCTGACTTATGGCGACCCTATAAGTGAAGGTCCTCCAAAATGTCCCATCATTAACAGCCTTGCTCACATCTTGCACACTGAGGGCCATGGCTTCCTTGATTGAATCAATCCATCTCATGTTGGGGCTTCCTCTTTTCCTGCTGCTTTCAGCGTTTCCTAGCAGTATTGTCTTTTACAGAGACTCTTGTCTTCTCATAATGTGATCAAATTACGATACCTTCAGTTGGTCATTTTAGCTTCTAGGAAGAGTTCAGACTTGATCTCATCTAGAATCATTTGTCTTTTTGGCAGTCCGTGGTATCTGTAAAGATCTCTTCCAAAACTACATTTCAAATGAATCAGCTTTCTTCCTGTCAGCTTTCCTTATTGTCCAATTTTCACACTCATACATACTAATGGGAAATACTGTGGTATGAATTGCCTTGGTCTTGGTCACCAGTGACACACCCTTACACTTAAGGATCTAGCTCCTTCATGGCTGCTCTTCCCAGTCTCAATCTCCTTCTGAATTTCTTGGTTGAAGTCTCCCTTTTGGTTGAAGACTGAGCCAAGTCATTGTTTTAAATGCAGTTCCGCAGGGCCTGCAAGACGGAGCTCTTCTACCAGGCCTTCGACTAGGAGCCACCCCCCAATATTAATTATAATCCCTGTCCTTTGGAGTCACCAACAACAGTCTGTGCCGGCCACATAAGAAACAGAACAAGGAGGGGATCAACAGGATAGGTCATCAACTTGCCGCTGCCGTCACCAAACATCATCATCATTATTATTGCCAGACAGCCGCAGCAGCAGCAGAAGAGGAGGAGGAGATTGGATCTATATCCCGCCCTTCACAACCCAAAGGTGTCTCAGAGTGGCTTACAAACTCCTTTCCCTTCCCCTCCCCACAACAGACATCCTGTGAGGTGGGTGGCGCTGAGAGAGCTCTGACAGAAACTGCTCTTTTTCAAGAACAGCTCTTATCAGAACTACGGCTTGCCCAAGGTCATCCAGCCAGGTGCAAGTGGAGGAGTGGGGGATCAAACCCAGTTCTCCCAGATTAGAGTCCGCGCACTTAACCACTACACCAAACTGGCTCTCAAAACTAGCACTTTATGACATTTGGATTGTTTTTAGAAGGTTTTATGATTGTTTTAACTGCTATCTATGTGTTTTAATTCTTTGTAAGCCACCCTGAACCTGCTTCGGTGGGGAGGTCGAGGTATAAATTTGATAAATAAATAAATCCTGATTTTGCTATTAAAAACAATATCTAAGCAATGTAATGATAGAAGACGTTTATTGGTTTTACACTACATTGAGTGCCAGCCCACTTTTTTCTAGTTTGTTATTGTTAACCTTTAGATTTATAAACTGCTTGTATTACATCCATTAGTTTATCTTGTTGTTATCTCTTACATTGTTTTATCATGTTTATGAAAAATTTGTAAAAAGTAAAAAAAAAATAACAGGCTGAGCAAAATAATAGAAAATCTTCACCATCAACCTCAAACCTGAACTGCAGGCTGTGGAAGGTCAGTAGTTCAGCGGTTCAAGACCCGAGTGCCGCAAGACAGGGTGAGCTCCTGTCTCTAGTTCCAGCTCCTGCCAACCTAGCAGTTCGAAAGCAAGAAATTGCAAGTAGATAAATAGGGACCACTTCAGTGGGAAGGTAACAGCGTTCCGTGCGCCTTGGTGTTTAGTCATGCCGGCCACATGACCACGGAAACGTCTTCGGACAGCGCTGGCTCTCCGGCTTTGAAACGGAGATGAGCACCGCAACCCTAGAGTCGGATTCGACTGGCTTTCGAGCAAGGGAACCTTTACCTTTACTATAATCCTAATTTTGGCACTTCATATTTTAACCTTACTGCAGCTCCTACTAGATATTAAATGTATACTCAGTCCAACAGACACATAGGTCCTCAGGTATGCACAGAATAAAAATGTTGAATCATCTCATACAACTAACTCGATACAATTCCAGAAATAAGCAATACCATCTCATACATGATTACCATTCAAGCCTACATAGAGCTTCTACACCACACATAATCAAACACATGCTACATATCCACCGAGCTAGGATTGCTCTCCAAAACGTTCTTGAAGAAATAGAAGCAGCCTTTGGAAAAGCCACAAAGGAACTTACCTGGCTGGCCTCTAATGGGAGGGAAATCCACAAAAACAGTACCACCACTGAAATAAACCTGTTGTTTGTCACCATTTTTTTAACCTCTAGTTGACCTGGTGTTTGCAGAAAGGTTCCCCCCATGACTTTGGGGGAAAGACTCATATAGTTGGACAGGAGTCCAAAAGATTTGGAAAGGACTTTCCAAAGGATTTTTTAAAAAACCCAAAAACCACGTACCGCATTGCTCTCAGTGCAGTTTTGTATGCCAGTTCAGCATCATGAGGTAGGAGAGAGGTGAAGAGATACTTGGCAAATGTGTGCATTGGAACACTCTCTCGATGGATGATTTCACCTAGACCGCTATAGGGCCCGGCTATGAGGAGAGGGGAGGGAAAAAATAAACAAAGTCTTATTAACAGCAGTGTGACTTTAACGTGCATAAGTACTAAAAGTTAGCTAGAAATATTGTAATAATCCTTGCAAGAAAAAAACACTCACAGTGAAGAGAAATAAGCTCTCTGGTGAGGGGTCCTCTAAGTAATGTGCAGTACTAAAAGAAAACGGCGGTGATAAATATATCTCATTGAAGCAAAAATTAAGGTGGCCTGGCTATAGCTTGTCTTTGCAGGGTTCAGAAAGCCCAGAGCTTAAAGCAGCACGTGTTAGCTCATACATTATGGAAAGAATTTGAAAAGCAGGCTATTTGACACAGTACATCTTAAAGTCTTCAACATGTAGCAACCTCATTACTGGAAAGCAAAGTTTCCACATGTTGACATTAAAGTTACTGCCATGATAGGCATATCATGAACCGTCAGAACCTGAAAACTGCCCTTGCCCATAAGCCATGGCATAAGGTGCTAAGAATAGACCAAGAAGCCTTTCAACCACATATCAAAATCTGCCTATGAAGCCCACCCACAGAACCCTCCAAAGTAGCCAAACAATACAATGTGGGTGACCTTAGAATGAGGGCATGGGAGTAAAGCTTCACAGGGAGATTTATTCTTGGGAATCCAAGGTTACTGAATTCTGTCAGCTCTGCTACTTAACAGGAGATGCAGGATTATTTAACCTTGGACTCTACAGAGATAAGAATGCTCTACTAATGAGCTAAGTGCCATGGTACTGATGCACCCCCAGCACCCTGCTTCTTATTATTTCAGTGTATCTCTTTTAAAAGCTGACATCTAAACTTCAGAACCAGGAAGTGCCAAGCATTACAAGACTGGGTAACTGTGTACTCCTAATGACCCCATGGAAAACCTAAAGGGTCACCTGAAAATAAACTAGAAGATTCTATTCTTTGATGTAAAGAATTTGGCATGCGGTGTTAACCTTAAAGAAAATCCAAGCACTTGTTCTTTAAACAGCCTTTAAGTGTGGGCCAGACTGGACATATTTTTAGAAATTAAAGACTCAAATACTTTGTACAGGGTAGAAGAAGAAGAAGAAGAGAAGAGATTGGATTTATACCCCGCCCTTCGCTTGGAGTCTCAGAGCGGCTTACAAACTCCTTTCCCTTCCCCTCCCCACAACAGACACCCTGTGAGGTGGGTGGGGCTGAGAGAACTTTGACACAAACTGCTCTTTTTCAAGGACAGCTGTGCCAGAGCTTGTGACTGACCCAAGGTCACATCAGCAGGTGCAAGTGGAGGAGTGGGGAATCAAACCCGGTTCTCCCAGATTAGAGTCCGCACACTTAACCACTACACCAAACTGGCTCTCTACACCATTCAAACAAATGACATGCATGCCAGTTGTTACAAGTACTGGATATAGCAAACTACTATCATATTTAGCTTCAAGTACCTCAGAGTTGCATTTTATCCTCACAATAACTCTCCAAGTTAGGTTCAAGCTAAGAGGGAATGACTGGCCACCAAAGTCACCCACTAAACCAACATAAAATGAACTACGTTTTTACAATCACCAAATAAGACTTTTAGTAGTAAAGCATGACCTGGTGGTACAGCATTGCTAGTAAGGTTGTACGCCAAGTCGTGGTGGAAAGCGCCGTCACATCGCAGTCAACTTATGGTGACCCTGCAGAGTATTCAAGGCAAAAGATGAACCAAGGTGGTCTGTCATTGCCTGCCTCTGAGTAGCAGCCTTGGAGGTCTCTCATCCAAGTGCTAACCAGGGCTGAACTTGCTCAACTTCTGAGATCTGATGAGGCTGGGCTAACCTGGGTCATCCTGGTCACAGCTGTATGCCAAGTACCCTCTGCTAAAACACCAAACCACTACTAAGGGATCCAAGCTTTTTCAGAACAACTAACTGTTTTTAGATACTCATGTGAGAGTCTGAAAAGGATGGGCTGACTTTACCATGGTGAAATACATGGCTGTGCATTTGTTTTGCTTGATTGTTCCTCTACTGATGTCACTGGATTTCATCTGTTCTCCTGCACCAGTTTGAGGCACAATACAACACACCACCTTTTTTTTGGCAAGTCCATCAACAATGCCATCCTAAGCAGAGTTACAGTCTTTTAAGCCCACTGACTTCAATGGACTTAGAAGGAAGAAACTATGCTTAGGAGGGCACTATAAGATACTAATATACAATTGATGAGTATTACAACTACTGTGCCTGGGTGTGGAATTCTGCTTAAGAGGGTTACTGAAATGACTTTGGGTAGTCTCCAAACTCCTTTTCTGCAAATGGAAACGCAACTGGGGAGTAATTTACCCCAATTCTTCCTTCTAACTATAGAAACCGACAACATTCCCAACAGTCTCCACATTCTCAGGTGCAGCAGGCTAACAGTGGGAAGGAGACAGCAGGAAAGATCCCAGGGCATGTTTAAACAGGACACATTTTAAAAATCTTTGGTACAAACCATTTGTGTACTCAAGATCTTTCTAGCAGAGCAACTTAACATTCCCAGCCCTTATATGCTAGTCAGGACACACGGGGTGGTGGTGGTGGTCACAAAATGCATACACAAGACCTTTCCATCTCTGCATCAGTGCAATATTCAAGTATAGTAGATTGGGGGTTGATGGCAGATCTATAAGAGCCATTAGACGCCTAAGAGGGTGATAATTACCAGATAATCTTACTCCCAAAGGAGCACCTGGTCTTTTTTATCAGAAACCGTTAAAAGAAGCAGCTACCATCAATAGCCAGCTACCTTCTAATAGGAAGACTGCTTGCTTTTGAAAAATCTTCACCAGCGTGTCATCAAGTTCGATTTCCTGTAGCTTTGAAATCAACTGCTCCTCATTCCGACAAACTTTCTCTTGTGCATACAAGCCGTCTGGCATGATCCGCTGCTGCCCCAGTCCAATCAGTGCTACTTCCACAGCCAGCGTTACGTAAGACTCTCCTTCTTCTAAGAACTTGTGCACAGGCAGGTGATAGTACTCCAGAGATTTGCACTGGCCCATATTCTCTGGAAAGAAAGTTGTAAGAGGAAATAGACCATTAAACGTTTATCTGCACTTTCACACCTTATTTATGCTGGGGTGTGTGTGTGTTGCAAGTTTTTCTAATTATCTGTGAAGTTTCCATAAAGTGCAATAAAAATATCAAGTCCTAGTTTTCGCTTGCATCAACTGCGAGGCAAGTGGCAGGATAGAAAAAACCTGCAGAAATCAGACTTGGAAATTAAGCTACTCAGTATTATTTCCAATACCGTTCATGCACTTGGCCAGTACAGTCTGATTAACTATAAGCATGCACCGTATTAGGGGCTATAAATACGCTTACCTCTCCCTTCCCCAGTTACCTGCAGTCTCCTTGTCCATATTTTTCTGCTTGTGTGCCATTAACACTTTCATGTTAAATAATCTACAGTGTGAGGAGGCAATGTATATATACCCAAATGGAATGCACCAGCAGAAAACGGCTTGGTGCTTATTTTGACGTGTCCATTGCATCTTTGGAGCGGTTCATTCCCCTGAATGCTTTGTACACATAATGCAGCAAAGTAACATATCTGATTGCACTGTGCTGAGGTCTGAAACTGCCACAGGTTATCACTTTTACCCATGCAAGGCAAGAATGCTCAAATTTGACTATATGAGCTGCTGATTGCAAAGGAATGTTCAGCAAATTATTACCTCATGGTTTTGTTTTATTGTATGTTACCTGGATGTTACCTGGAGTAGAGTAAGTCATAAAACATCTAGCTCAGGCATTAGAAGCCATACAAAAACAGAGTATTCCTTTGGGGACTTGCTGAGCATTTATAAAAGATTTTAAATTAAATTTTGATGGTTTAAATGAAGTCTCCTGCCTCCCCCTGCAAATTGTGGAAGCAGAGTAGTCTATCCCCAAAGACTGAACACTATTCACCAGTAGCACAAAGTTTATGTGGCAGATTCTGCAGTTTAAACTGGATAATCACTTCTCTGTGGCTACAAGAACCAGTCAAATCAGGAAGTGGGAGTCCCTTAGTCCAGCACCAAAGAATGATTTCATTGCCTTTGATTTATGTTAAGGAGCAGCACCCAGTACAAAGAGCTTAATTTTCAACACCAGCAATGAATATCATTCACAATGATGGCTTTTTATAATTAGATTAACATGAAGTACATAACAGCTAAGGAACAGCAAGAAGAAGGGCCAAAACAGAGGTGATGTGCCTGGCACACAGGAACCCGACTGAGGACTGCAGTATTCACCTTTCCCACCTATGCTGTCCCCTGGAACAGCCCTGGGAAATATTATTTGCCCACTGGGGCCAGCAAGAGTCATTATGTTAGTGAGCATGGACTGAATTTCAACAGCCTTATTTAATCCGAGTTTATTTTATATACAGCATTTCTAAGCCTTTATCTACAACATTTTAAAGTCACCTTTAAGTCACTTTTCCACCCACCTTAGGGTCCCCCAAGGCAGCGGACAATAAAAACATTAAAACATGATTAAACTTATATACACAAAAAATTAAACCGATCAGGATGTGTATTTTCTGGGGAAATCTGAATTGGAAAAGGTTTCAGTTCAAATTTGGATACATAAATATGTAAATAATGTCAGCAAAAGGAGCCAAATACACCATGTATGAGCCTAGACTATGTTACAAGCACTGGCATTTGCCCCTGCTTCATATCCCACATTTAGCCCATCTAACACAACTGATGTGCAGCACAACAGCCCTGACAAGTATAGACAGACTATATTTACATAAATGGGGTGGAAGTTTTTCCCACAAAAAAATCTAGCCCTGGAAAATCTGGATATTTTTTTTTACCCCCACATTGCTGAAAGCAGTGAAACAAAACAGAAACACAGGAATGGAAGGAAGTTTTCCCCTGTAAGTGAAAGAACATGATAGCAGGGGATAGATGAATTTCCTTTGATTTCAAATCAAGCAGAATTAGTGCCAACATCTGCTTTGATTTTGAAGCTACCTGGACTCCAGAGACAAGAAAAGAACTTTAAAATGCTCGATAAAATATACACAGTATGACTGCAACTGTGTTTTACCTGTGAAGTCTGAGAACACATGGAAGCTCTCTTCATCCACCCTACAGGCTTCCATAAGGCTACTGAAGAGAGTACCAATTGGGTCCAGTGGGTGTCCAACCCAGCCTTCTAGGTTAGTGATAGAGGTTACTCCTTTGTGGAGAAGTTCTACATCAGAAAAACAAAAGCAACTTTATCACCACAGTGCATTTGACAAGTAACCCTTCATAGTTTTATCCAGCACTAGAGAGGAGAGATGTGGCTGGGGTTTGAACCCTATTGTTCCAGGCAAAAATTCCAGTATCCAAGAACTCAGTGCAGTTTCTCTATACTGACAGTAAAAGAACCTTGGGCTGGACCCAGCTCTCAGCTAAAGGCACTGAGGGTCGCCAATTTTTCCCATGATACCTTCCCAAGCAGTCTTTTCCAACCCCTGGAAAGTTTATTCCTAGGATCACAGGACTCATATGGATTAATAGCCACATGGGTCAGGAGGTTCCTCTAGAGAGAGGGAAGGAGACAAAATCACCCTGCTGATAGAAGAGGGAGAAGAGAGCAGTTTTCAGTTCTGCAGTTTCCCATGACCCTGGGAATAAACTTCCCTGGGGTCAGAAAGGACTGCAATAAAGATCAGTGATCCTTGTCTCCAGGATTGCTGGATCCAGACCCTTGACTTAAAAACAAACTTGCCTAGCAGATGAAGTTCACAGGTTGTCCCACCCACCTGACCTGGAATGAATAGAGGAATAGAAAGCTAGGTGTAGTTTTGTGTATAAGGAAGCAGTGTCTTAAAGTCCACCATAATTTATGCCTACCATGCCTTAAAACTGCCTGCCCTAGTATCTGTGGAGGACAACTTGATAATAAAGCAGCTAAGCTTTCTTTAGGGTCACGGCTGAAGGGTTTATAAACAGGAAGCAAACTTGTGGTATGCTCTGCAGAGATAGCTATTTTAGCTTCCTGACTGAGAAAAACAAGGAACACTATTTTAACCAGCTAATCCTGTGAAACTGGGGGTGGTGGAGGGAGGGAGAGAACCACGCATAAGACAATTTTTAAATTACTAATTAGCTGGGGAGGGGGGCGCTAGGTCTGATTTGCAAACTGAATTGGTCCCTTGTGGTCAGATGAACCAAAATGATCAACATAAATGGGTTTGTTGCTGGGGTCTGCAGACTGGCAAGGGGCACACTTCAACCTGGAGATCAGCCTAAGATGACCAGAATTTGTGCAATGGTGGACTGTCCCAGAGAGCCCAACAATAATGTGGCAGTCAACAGGGCAATCTTCCAATGAAAGGGTCATCGGGAGAGGTGGGGAATTTGATAATTGCTTGCTCCATTTGCCCCTCCCCCCAGAACCAACCTGAAGATGCCCTTAAAATCATAGCAGGGATCACTGGGACAGTTTCCTATGGAGAGGTTGTGGGAGACGGCTTCTAGTTCCACCCTCCAGGCATCCCACCAAATTCCTGCTTACAGGGGAAGGATGAAAATACTCTCTGGCATCAGCCAATGAGAGGCTCTGAAACTTCAGGGGAGGGGGGAGAGTTAAGTGGAGGGAATGCCTGTGATCTCCTCATCTTGGGCTTA
Organism: Gekko japonicus; assembly: GCF_001447785.1. Classification (NCBI taxonomy): domain Eukaryota; kingdom Metazoa; phylum Chordata; class Lepidosauria; order Squamata; family Gekkonidae; genus Gekko; species Gekko japonicus. The sequence continues at coordinate 372,851 of NW_015163109.1, read as the reverse complement.
GGGAAGCAACAGAGAAACAGTGAAAACTACCAGGAGAATAGTTAGGTGGCTAGGTTTTCCAGGTAAACAAAGACGTCTCAGACATTTATAGTTTGGGTACACAGGGCTCAGAGGCCTATGGAGAGGCAGGAACAGAGCTAGGGTTGCCAACTCCGGGGTTGGAAACACCTAGAGATTTCAGGATGGAGCCCAGGAAAGTAGGGTTTTGGGAGGGTAGGGACCTTGGTAGGCTATAATGCCATATAGTCCACCTTCCAAAGTAGACATTTTCTCCAGGAGAAGTGGGATAAACGTTTTAAATAACTAAACAATCTATGTAGATCAGTTGTTAATGCCAGGAGAGCTACAGCCTCCACCTGGAAGATGGCAACCCTAGATAGAACAGGTATCCTATGCTGCCTTAGGGAAATGGCACGTTAGTGAACTGTGACAGGACTAAGGAAAACAACCCACGAAACAGGCTAATAGTACATCAAGATTCTGAGATTTTTGGGTTTCGTGAGTAGTTCCAAGAAAAATCCTTTTCCCTCTATCACTGGAACGACCTGTCATTGCTGTAAAGCTGTTTGTGTGAAACGTTATCTTTTCTAGAGCAGAGGTTCTGCCTTACCATAAAGAGATGATACCTTGTTACACTCCTTGACTTATCCACTAAATCACGAGCGTAAGACTTTCTAAAGAAGAGAGCAGCTTATTTTTTTGCACTGTGAAGGTGTTGTGAATCACTCCACGAGAAGAGGAGGCAGAAAGCAATAGAAATTACCTCAGACTACTATTCTGCCTCCCTAGACTTCCTCTGTAATAGCAGCATGTAGTAAAGCACAGTCAACTGTTAACATTGTCTTACTGACCACTCGCAACACACACTGTAACTAAAAACAATTCAGTCGCTGCTATGGGGCAAGCGTGATGCGCGCAACGGTGGGGAACTGAGGAAAGTGCCAGGCCATCACAGAGATACATTCAGCTAACGTTACCCATATCTGGCCTCACAGTGAAGGGGAACAGCAGTGGAAACAGCAGCATGACCCTGCAGGTCTTTGACTGTAGGTCTCCAAATCCACAACTTTATTATTTGTTAATGTTTTTGTTTCTTAGGAATGGGCTAGCTATTACAGAGTAAACAGAACTATTGTTCAGACAACTGGAGCCCTGATATAAGCAGCTAAAGGCTCACAAATTCTTTATCCATGAATGCAGTAGACTGTAAAGTTGGTACTGAAATTCTGCCCAAGTATTTCTCTTTAAATACCACAACGGTTTCAGTTAAAATATACAACAACTAGGATGAAATGGCAAGATACCACAGAAAATTCTCTTAAGCCTGTTCAGGCCCTGAAAATGATCATGTGTACAACTCCTCCATTTGAAATCTGACGCTTCTATCCTATGACAACAATGGACACAGAACAATTAATTTTAGCTGTTTGCCGTGTAGCAGCTGGAAATGGGGAACCTCCGTGTTGTGTGTTTTACTAACTTTTAATACAAAATTTTTGTACGCTGTTCAAATGGCAGCTAAAGGGTTTTTAAATAAAAGAGGCCATGTGAATGCATTGTGTTCATTATCAATCAAAACAAATCCTACACATACCAAGGAATACAGGGCGACACATGCAGAGGTGCACCCCTCTCTGAAATCTGTTCCCAACGCCATTGGGGATGCTGTGTCCATGTGCATCAAATTTACACAGGAGGGGCAGGACAGCAAAGCTGATGGGGAGGGCAATGGACTAGCTCTCCTTCTACATTGGCTGACTTCATATACTACCATGTTGATTGCAGCTCTGTACACACATGTACATATGTAGGTGCTGTGTCTAGATGTGACAAATGGAAGCCCCAGGTAGTAATATTTCATAGACACAAGGCTATTAACACCCTCTGCAGGACAGCCTTATTTCCATTTGTACCAAAAGCAATTGCTCCTGAAACCCCTGGATATAGGTATAGGGATGTGCAAATGTATGGCAGGATCACAGAGAAAGGGTTAAGAGCATACATCCTAATTCTTAGGAATAACAGCCTGTCCCCTTGCCTAAAAATAAAGGGTAGGCCAAATACAAAAGATCTAGCATCAGAAAACATGTTAGCATGGATTATTCAAGACCCCCCCCTCATTCCACACAAACAACGGCTGTTCCACACATCAGAAACAGACATAAGTTTGTCACCAAGTTTACACTCAACAGGAACTCTGAACCAATCCTGGGTTTCCAAATGTGCTCATTTGTATAGTATGCATGTTTTCAAACATCTGTGTCACAAACTCTCTGTACGTTTAAAAATCATGGGCATACATGGAAATACAATGCATGAAGAGTCCCCAGCAATGTAAGACAGAATATTTATCAAATTCGTTTATAGCTAGACCTTCTAAGCTGGCTGTTTTGCCAACAAATTTCTGTTTCTCTGAAATATGTTGAACAACTCAGACTCCAAAAGCTCCAAGCTAGCAATAGGGCCCTGTTGTGATCATTATTTTTATCAAGAGCTACAGAGAGACTGTCTGAACTCTTACACAGCACTGGTCAATTAACCCGCTCTCACTCCCAGTTACTGTCAATCCCTGAAGTGAGTCACCTGCAGCGGTGCAGTCTCAAACAGCACTTCCTTATTGACTTGGCACCGTTCCAGCTGTACCATCACCTTGCTGTGTCCTTTACCCTTCTCTTGCCCACATTTACCTTTCTTCTGAAACCGGAACATTTCCAGCTGTTTCTGTTGCTGCCTCCTTAGGGTATTAACAATAGCTATCGCCAGTCGCAATGCTTCTCTCGGATAGCCATGAGACCTTAATGCGTCCACCCTTGCACAGGCCGTAGGCACATGTTCTGAAAGAGGGGCAGAGAGAAAGAAAGGGGAAACAGTTATTAAGGAGCACATCCACGTCTGCAGTAACCCCATCTCAGTGGGCTATTGAAAGGGTTTTGTTTAAAATCTCTGGAAACAGGACTGCCAACAGACCATTTGAAGGGAAGCTCTGTTGCTATTGCCAGACCTTTCATTCCACTCCCCCCCCCCCACACACAAACCAAAAAACCCAGCACCATAGAAACTGAACAAAGCACCAAGTCATGGAAACGTCTTTCCGGTTGAGCCACTTACCGTGCCAGAGGGGCCACCCGTGAGAGTCAAAAAGCGAGTTTTCAGCATCATCATGGTAACAGTAGTTGGTGTACAAGTCACTGCTGATTATGTGCTGCAAGTGGCTGTCCTGCCAGTGGAGATCACATGCCTCAATGGCTCGAGTGAACACTGTCCGGTGAGACCTGTTTGATGAATCTGTCAGGCCCACAAGTTCAGAGAAGTTGAGTCTATTCCTCCATGTGGCAATGTATCATTACTCACTTCACCTTACTCCTCTCCTCCAACCCTTCCTCCCGTGACTCCTCATATGTTCTTCCAGTGAGCAGACCCAAAGCATTGCAAAGTTCTCTATGCACTGAGCCTATTTACAGTTCTACAAAAATAACCAGGTTCTAAAACTGTTGGACTTAAAAGCTAATTAAAGGCTGCCCATAAAGGTCAAAACTCATCCTGCCTTTGAAGTGCATACATGGCAAAATAATCTAAATGTTTAACCAAGGAGAAAGATTTCAGAAGGGCCCAGGAAATCCATTTCTTAGGATCATTACAGGTTTATATGCCAAGAAACAGAAACTATACTTGCTGAGCTTCTACTGGAGCTTTCAAAAGTTTTATAGCATCCCTTGGAGTCAAGAACTGCAGGGAATTGCACTAAACTTTCAAACAGTGCAAGAACTTTGCTTCTCCGCTCCAGATTTGGACCCACTGACGCAGGACCCTAGGACTCCAGCTATTCTGCTGTAATGCTTGCCGGAGTGTTACAGAGGAGTAACTGCAGGTGTCACAAACTAACTGCATGGGGGGTGGGAGAGGAAATAAAGTATCACAGATAGTTACATAGTGAATGCCATCTCAACCAGGCTCCTGGTGCTTTTACAGAATTAGTATGAAGGTTTTTTTGCCATTCACTATTCAGCAAGCAAAAAGTGGCTGGCAGAGAGAAATCCCAGAAATTTCAAAGCAACACCCCTTAAGAATTCAGTACATATTGAAATACATCCCCCATAGGAATGTTATGATGTTACAGAAGGATTTAAGAAAGAGGCTGTAAGTGCATGTGCCTTGAGCATCCAACACCACCCAAATGTACTTAGTAACACCAGTTAGGAAGGTGACAGCAGAGCCACTAACTCTGCCCTTTCTCACAACACTGAGTAGATTTTTTCCCAGAGCACTCCTAAAGGGAGGAGGCCACATCATATGTAGCAATGGCAAATAGAAAGAGTTCTACTAGCTGCAACATCGCCTTGGCCCTCAAAGTGGACAGGATCATACAGAAAAAATATTAGAAACATATTTTTGGTATTTGATCTATGACCAGTTCAGGGAAGTAGCAGATGCCGCATAATATGCTGTATCAGGCATGCGCGTTAGATTTTTCAAGAATGACCTGAAATGCTTTCAGTGGTTAAGAAAGCAAGCGGTAAAGTACACAGATTTTGGAAGCTTAGTTCCTTTTCACTAAAGACTTGTGGTTTGCCATCCATCTTTCACATGGGCATGAAACGTGGAAAAAAAATTACAAAGCAAAGAAAATTGTACAAGCATACTATTTAAACAGTATTTCCTGAGTAAATTAATGGTTGGCTCACCTTGGATTGCATTTGCACCCTGAGGCAAAGCATTGGTTAGACTGGGCAGATCATTTCCATGGTTCCCATCTTCCCAGGGACAAACATCAACATTGTTCCATTTTTTCAGCTGCTTCAACCAACTGGCCTTTTGCTCCATCTTGCAATGGGGATTTAAGACTATGCACATCCAAAGAGCACCTATTGAGACAAAACCAAATGGGGCACATTACCTTAATTTTAAGAAAAGTGCAACAACTTAAGACCATTTATGCCTACAAGCCAACATTAACCAACCTATCACCTCATGTATATGGCACAAATGCTTTGGTGTTCTGAAAGCTAAAAGAAATCAGGTCTCACTGCAGACACACATAAGTACTCAGTCCACAGCAGCATGATGTAAGTTCATCAGCATCTTCAGTGAACCCAGGACAACTACTGTGAAGTGTCCACAGTACAGAAAATCAAAATGTATGCCAAAAATAGTTATTTTTACTCCCCTACACTTGTATTTGGAAAATACCAAAAATGCCATACTTAGGAAGTGCTAGACAATTCAAAGATTCCAGCCTACAAAGATAAGAATATAAGTAAACACAAATCAGAAGCTTCCTTCTTTGACCTGTAAGGCAGCAATGAAAACTGACAACAAATCCTATTTCACTGCTGTCATTATACCAGCTAATTCACACCCAACTCAACTGTTCAAAGTAGTGTGCCACTTGCTGACCCTGAAGTCTGAACTTCTCAATTCACAGGAACTAATGAATGGTGTGATGCCTTTGCCAAGTTCTTTGCTGACAAAATCTCTCAAATACATTCTGATTTGGAAGCTGGTTACAATAGAGTGGCAATACCTGAAAGAACAAAGTTTGAGTCCAGTGGCACCTTTAAGATCAACAAAGTTTTATTCATGGTATAAGCTTTCAGCTTCACAGTACAAGCTTTCAGATGCCTGAAAGAACACCTAATGCATCATCTGGTCCATTTCTGGATCATTTTGAGCTGCGGTGGCTCAAGTGGTTAAGATGCTGAACTGCAGGCTGTGGAAGGTCGGTAGTTCAGCAGTTCGAGACCCAGGTGCCGCATGACAGAGTGAGCTCCCATCTCTAGTTCCAGCTCCTGCCAACCTAGCAGTTCGAAAGCAAGAAATTGCAAGTAGATAAATAGGTACCACTTCGGTGGGAAGGTAACAGCGTTCCGTGCGCCTCGGTGCTTAGTCATGCCGGCCACATGACCACGAAACGTCTTTGGACAGCGCTGGCTCTTCGGCTTTGAAACAGAGATGAGCACCGCAACCCTAGAGTCGGATTCGACTGGCTTTCGAGCAAGGGAACCTTTATCTTGACCCACTAACCACAATGGATATCAACAGGACTGTAAGACCTATGAAGAGCACCACTTCTACACTGGAGTCATGTCCTTCTTGACTGCTGAAAGCATGTAAGGGCCATATCAATGAAGCCCTGATGTACATCATAAAATCAATCACTGAACCACGGATCATTCCCCAAATCAATTAAAACAGGCAGTCATTTGTCCCCTGCTTTAAAAAAAACCCCATCAGCAGAGAAGAATGATATGGCCAATTATTACCTGGTCCAACCTACTCTTCCTGAGTAAGATGACTGCGAGAACAGTAAAAGAACAACTAATCTGCCCTGGACTCCTTTCAGTCTGCCTTCAGACCATACTACAGAACAGAGATAGATTTGGTGGCTTTTGATGATCTCTGTTTGAATGCAGACAAAGGCTGTGCCTCTTACTTTTGTTCTTACTGGATTGATCAGCAGCCTTGGATATGGTGGACCATGCCATTTTACCAAGGCATTCAGAAGAAGCTGGGATTAAGGGATGTGCCTTGGACTGGCTTACACTGTTCCTTACAGGTAAAGGGGTCACTTTTGGAGACCAACTATCACCAGGGTGGGATTTGACTTGCAGGATTCCACAAGGCTCATTCATGCTTTTGTATCTATATAAAGCCCTTCAGAGAAATCATTGACAGTTTTGGAGTTGTTGTTCAGTCGCACAGTCGAGTCCGACTCTTCGCGACCCCATGTACCACATCACGCCAGGTTTTGGAGTAGGCTATCAATATGCTGATGACACCCAGGTCTATTTCTCTTTATCCAAATCACCTGGTGATTCTACCTTGAACCAGTACCTTTCTGCTTTGGTTAAGTGGTTAAGAGTGAGCAAGTGGAAAGTGAATCCTGGTAAGAGGGAGGTAATGGAAGAATGAGGTCTTGTAGAACACTGCACTCCCCATTTTTGATGGGGTTCTGCTGACATGCTCTGATTCAATTAACAGCCTAGGAGTTATACATTCAGCATTACTACTAGAGAAGCCAATCAATGCAGCCTCAAAAAATAAGAAAAAAAAAATTCCTATCAGCTTCACATAGCCTGACAATTGGCCCTCCACTTTGACTTGACTGATCTGGCCATGCAGATCCATGCCGTAGTTACCTCGAGGCTGAGCTACTGTAATGGAGTCTACAAGGGTCTTCCCTTGAAGTCAGCTTCGAAACTCCAGCTGGGACAAAATGTGGCCTCCAAATTACTAGGAGACACCAGGCAGAATATCCATGCCACACCCATCCTTCAGCCGCTAAACTGGGTATTGATCGAGTACCATTCTCACTTCAAGATACTAGTTATCACCTACAAGGCTGTTCATGGCCTAGGACCCACATACCTGCAGGACTGTGTCTCCTACTATGCTCCACCAAAGTAGCTTCAGTCATCTGAAGAGAACCTTCAAAAGTTCCTGCGTGCAAACTGGTAAGATTGGCAACAGTCCCCTCATAAATACTCAGTGTGGTGGCTCCCACCTTGTGAAACGGTTTACCTGGGGCCTGGATGGTTCCTACAGTACTATCATTTCACAAAATATGTGCCAAGGTGTTCAGGAGGGCATCCTTGTAATGAAATTAGATCTATGGTGGGACAGAATGGTCCAGGAGGCTGCCTTCATATGGGAGTAGGTACTGCATTGTCTTACGCCTTTGCAATCCCACATTCTGTACTGCCTGCACCATACTATCTTGGGCAGTCAGATGTTCCCCCCCATCATTTAGTTTTGTATTGTCCCACATTCTGCACTGCTTGCACTATACTATCTTGGGCAGTCAGCTGTTCCCCCCATCATTTAGTTTTATATTCCTAGTCCTATTACACTGTTTTATTGTATTTATTCCATACCTTACAGATTATGGTCACATTGCTGCTTGCTTTCTTCATTTTTGTACTCCTAGCCATATCTGCATTACCCATTCAGTGACCTATATACAGCATGATTACTTTTCTCTCGTTGTGTACTCTTGTAATCTACCTTGAATTTCAATGAGAAAGGCAGGCTAGAAAAAAGCTAAATAAAAAATTATCTTACTTCTTGTAGTTAGATACTAGAAGGACAAGTCAGAAGTATTTCTAGGAGGTCTGGTTACCCTGCAGTACACTCCATGAGAGAAATACTCAACATCCAGCGTGTCTAAAGCAATGCTTTCTTTTTTATTCTTTTTCGAAACAGAGATTCAGTTTGTAGCTATTCATGCAATTATGTCCCAGACAAACATTACAGAAGTAATTTCTGCTGACACTTAACTCTGAACTAATGCAGGAGATATGTCTCTCACACACCATGCCTGAAGAGGCATGCATATATCAGGAACTTCTGCAACATTTTAGAATACAACATTATTGCTTATGTCTTACTGCTGTGGCAAACACTTGACAACCTCAGTGAAGACATCAACAAGTACTATTCAGCAACACTTCATTTGTTCATCAAGGAAGCGTTTTTACACACTTCAGAGACCTGCAGGATCCACTAAATTGAATGACAGCCTTTCAGAGGAGGAGATGCAACAGCCAAATGTGGCTAACGAAGAATGCAAATATGGATTGTGCAAAAAGGGTTGCCCTATCATGTTGATTCTCAGAAGCAAAATCAGGACGGAAAGCAGGTAATACATTAAACAATCTGAAGGCCTGATCATGTTAAGAAACAGTTGGAAGAAAACAAAACAATCCAGCAGCTTGTATTATACTCCCTTATATGCACTATTTACAGCATTTGCAGTGTTTCACACGTGATGGGGCATCACAGAATTAGTGTTTGCATCAGACAATTGGTATTCAATCAGGAGAGCCACAGCCTCCCTTCAGTACAGTACTCTTCAGCATGGAATACCCTGGCTCCACATGGTGCTTTCAACCTCCCCTTAAGATGCTTTTGCTGGACTTACCATAATGCAAAGCTGGGTGTTGTTGAAATCTAAGTTCAGAAAGACTGTAAGACTAGTACATTTGCAGTGGCTAATCTAAGAAGTCATACTGTACTGGTTTTAGCTCCCTTAAGATTTGACTGCATTCTAGCGATTTCAAGACCACTCAGTCCTTGGCAGCCAAAAAGATGCACTGCTCTTCCAATGTATACTACGGTGACAGCATCACAGTATGAAGATGCTTGTGTATGGCAGACCCTCCATGCAGACCCTCCCACTATCAGGCTATGGATGCTCAGCCCCAATGCTATTTTTCCAGTGTGGGCGGTGGCTCAGTATGGGTCCTGCCAAGGTCCTAGGAGTCTCAAACTGTTCCTCTCTCCATGGAAGCAGAAGAAGTGGGAGGGACTGATCCGTAACCTTGTGGAGAACCTAGCAGGATTCAAGCTTTTCCTCCTGCTCTCCCATGAGTCTCACATTCCCAAAGACTAAAAAAACACTCTACATGTTTCTGCATGGTAGTCTCAAGAGAGATTTGCAAGACCCCTTTAGCTATCCACACATTTACATGACCCGCCGCCCCATACAACAAAACTGGAAGCTCAGAACCTTGAGGGCAGCTAGAATTTGGAGACGCACGACTCCAACACATACGGCCACGTATCCAAGCTTTTTCTCAGCAGCAGTTCACCCTTCTCTATGACATTTTCCTGGTTGCAGAGGCACACACACCATAAACCAATATGCAAATTTCATATTTCCCTGAAGATAATTGGAAGACGCATCATGCTGTGACTGCAATTTGGTATTAATTTCACACAAGGGAAAGAATATTAAAGCTGTCACATCCTAGTGAGGCATTGTCAGTTCCAGTTCCACAATCACTCTCTTGACCTGAATAGGAGGTGGCTCCACCGCATCAGACCTCTCACTCCAATGCAGACATTACAAAGGCAGAGCAGGCTCCAGTGTTTATCAGCCATCAGGTAGAAAGAAAGATCAGAGATCAGTCCTAGACTAAGAAGTGCCTTCCTATATCAGTATTCAATGTAGTAAATTCTAGGTGGTGCTTATTAAAGTGCTAAGTTATCCTAACAGTAGGTGCTATTAACTGCCTACTTATGCTCTCAGTATGCAGCAGTTTCATGAGGCAGACTGGCAACTGCTCCTTTGAGATGAATCCTTATTTCAATAAATCCCACGAAGCTATACTTTATTTTGAACAGGATATTTCACCGCAGTCCATAAGTATCAACAAAAGGTCTGGCTTACAAACCGCAGCTTAAGGCTGCGGGGGCAAGGAATAGCATGTCGGCTGCATTTTATTCTGCAATTCTTCCAAATTGCCAGATGCAGCAAGTCATACGCTGGGCACAGAAGTCACCTTTTCTCTCCTTCTCTTTTTGAAAAGCAAGGGTCTCATCCTTAAAATTGTGAACACACGCTTTATTGTACAGACAATGCCTAGTGAAGTCTTAGAAGCCAGGTAAGATGGTATGTGTAGTGGTTAAAGAATTACAAAGCAGGACTACAGCTGAACATCAAGAAGACAAAGGTAATGACTACTGGCGAAGTAGTACTCAAATTTAAGGTTGACAATGAAGAAATTGTTCAAGATATTCTACTCCTTGGCTCCATCAAGAATCAAAAGGGAGACTGCAACCAAGAAATCAGGAGCTTGAGACTGGGAAGGGCAGCCGTGAAGGAGCTGTAAGCGTTTCTTGAGTGTGTCACTGGTGACCAAGATCAAGATAATCCATACCACAGTATTTCCCATTACTAAGTATGGGTGTGAAAGTTGGACAATGAGGAAAGCTGACAGGAAGAAAGTTGATTCATTTGAAATGTGGTGTTGGAGGAGAGTTTTACAAGTACTGTGGACAGCCTAAAAGACAAATAAGTGGGTTATAGATCAAATAACCCGCTTCCCTAGAATCTAAAGTGACTAAACCGGGGCTAGTGTACTTTGGTCACATTATAAGAAGACAACAAGAGTCACTGGAAAAGACAAGCATGCTAGAAAAAGTTGGCGGTAGCAGGAAAAGAGGAAGACCTAACATGAGATGGGCTGACTCTAAAAAGGGAGCCAGGGCTCCCAGTTTGCAAGGATGTTAATGAAAGGGTTTTTGCAGGTCATTAATTCATTGGGTCACTGTAAGTCAGAAGTGATTTGATGGCATAAGACATTTAACATACATACACACAGGATCTGAAACCCAGGTTCGAATCCCCAGTCTGCCATGAAGCTTGCTGTCTTCCCCTCAGGCCAGTAACACAGATTGTCAGCCTAACCTACCTCAAAGGGCTGTTACGAGGATAAAACAGAGGAGGGAGACCAATGTATGTCTTTACCTCTTTGAAGGTTGGGATAAAAATGTAGTAACTACCTAAAAGAATAGGATTTCTAGTGGAGGGAGGGGAAAGACTGTAGTGCTCCACTGTTCTCATCTTACCCCCTTTGAACTAGCAGAAGCAACATTATACAGCATCAAGTATGCAAATCACGTCAATGTGCATACTTTATACTGGGTGGACAGTGCAGTTTTTCCTGAAGAACTTATTTTAAGTGCCAAGTCTGGAGTCTGATCTGTGGGAGTAAGCCCCACCCTTACTTACATTTCTGCACGGCTCTCTGCCCACTTTCCTCCTGTTTTTTACGCTATCGCTCATATACATTGTCTTCATTTAATGCAACCTGAAATGTGCTCCCCAGATTGTGAAGCTACCCCCAACTCCAGAGCTAAAACACACCAAACAAGTACAACATGAGCCAAGCACAGCCCAGCAATGACTGGCTCAACCAACCCACCTTGGCTTGCCTCGGCCTGTAAGAGGAGAGGTAATTAAGTTGTCGTATGGCACACAGTTGATGGGCTCCACATTTACACAGGCCCACAGAGTCACCAAGTTTGTAACAGGATTTCAACCAACCAAATCCTTGAACTAAAGTGTCATTTCACTGCCAGAGAAATTCCACTCTGAACAAAAAAGTTCCATATAGGGGCTATGCTGCATTGTCTACAATATGCAACTGAGCAGAATTTTAACTGGCACATGCATGTGATGCATAGATTCTGCATTCACAGCACTACTGCATCAGTCTGACAACTTGAAAAGGATGAGTTTAATTTGTAGGAACAGTCAAAAGAGGACTGGTTCTAGGCTTGTGTGGGCCCAGGGCAATAGAGTATAACTTGCCCCCCTTTCCCCTTTGGTACAGCTCCTTTCTTCTTTAACATGCCCCTCTATTTGGCCCCTCCTCTTTTCCTCTACCTTTCCCCAACCACTCCCCTTTTACAACATAAGAACATAAGAAAAGCCAATGTTGGATCAGGCCAATGGCCCAGCTAGTCCAACACTCTGTCACGCAGTGGCCAAAAATACCAGGTGCCATCAGGAGGTCCAGCAGTGGGCCAGGACACTAGAAGCCCTCCCACTGTTGCCCCACCCCCCAAAAAGCACCAAGAATACAGAGCATCACTTGCCCCAACCAGAGAGTTCCTATCTATAACTAGTGGCTAATAGCCACTGATGGACTTCTGCTCCATATGCTTATCTAATTCCCTCTTGAAGCTGGCCATGCTTGTAGCCACCACCTTCTCTTGTGGTAGTGAATTCCATGTGTTAATCACTCTTTGGATGCAAGTGGAGGAGTGGGGAATCAAACCCGGTCCTCCCAGATTAGAGTCTGCACACTTAACCACTACACCAAACTGGCTCTCTCTGAGAAAATTTCCCATTTATACTCACCATCTGTTTCCTATTAATTAGCCACTTTTTGATCCACAAGAGGACTTGTCCTTTTATCCTGTGACTATTGAACTTACTTATGAGCCTTTGATGAGGAACTTTACCAAAAGTTTTCTGGAAGTCAAGGTAAACAACATCTATTGGGTCTCCCTTGTCCACATGTTTGTTCACTCCGTCAAAAAACACTAACAGGTTAGTGAGACAAGATCTTCCCTTACAGAGCCCATGCTGAGTCTGCCTCAATAGGTTTTGTTCATCAATGTGCCTACTAATTCTTTCCTTAATAACAGTTTCTACCAACTTACCCGGTATCAATGTCAGACTGACCGGCCTGTAACTTCCTGGAACTCCTCTGGAACCCTTTTTAAAGATGGGAATGACATTAGCTACATTCCAGTCCTCAGGAATGGTGGCAGATTTTAATGAAAGATTACATATTTTTGTCAGGAGATCCACAAGTTCGCATTTGAGTTCTTTCAGAACTCTCGGATGTATGCCATCCGGGCCTGGTGATTTATCAGTTAACTTGTCAGTCATGGGACCTCCTCTCTTGTCACTTCAGTCTGACTCAGGGCAGATTCCATTTTAATTTGCTTACTCTGGTAAAGAGCAATCATACAAGATTTGCTTTCTTTACTTTATTCCTTTGTATGAAAAACTGAGATAAAATAAAACTTTCCTGATTATATTGGCATCATTTTTGTAAAAGCAAAAAAAAATACTATTTTGGAAGAGCCTCAATCTAAGGGTCTGCAGAAGTGTTTCTCCACTCTCGTCATGGAAAGTGAGGAGGCCAATCTGCATCCATCCAAAATGCTTAAGCATCTGAGCAATGTGCTGAAAACTTTCGTTTGGAAACATCCGGTAGAAAGAAGGTAGCTTAATTTTATCATATAACTTAGCTAATACAAGAAAAAAATCTTAGTTTTTAAACTCCGTTTTAAAAAGAACTGAGTAAAATCTCTGATACCACTCATTTAATCCTTCAACTAATATCACAATCAAAATCTTTATTGTTGGTTTTATATATATTTCCTTTTTTAAAAAATGATTTGTATTATCTCTTCTCTGCCCTGAAAGCCTAATGGGGTACAAAGATGATTAAGTACTTCTTTTTCTTTGGCCTGGTTATACCCATCATCATCAAGAAGTGTACCATGAGAAAGCATCTCTAATGCATCAACTAATTGTGGCAATTACAGCAAAACCAATTTGACAGCAGCTGCTCCAACGTGCAGCACTCTGAGATGTCTGAAACAGAGTTTCAGGGCCAGTTTTGACAAATGCTGTAAAGCTATTTCCCAGCATTTTGTTGCTCCAGAAAAAAAAGGAATCAATGTAATGGAATATTACAAAAATTCCTGTGCCTGGTCAGAACTGTCTACGGCATGCATCAGCACAAGATTTCAGTTGTGGGGAGACCAAGGCACAAAGAGTACCTGAGGTTGGTTCTTCCCCATAAAACAATGGTTTGCAATCCTTTGGCACCATTATTTTAACACTGGCCACAAATACAAGGCACTAACAATCCATTCTTTTCTGCCACCCTATCCACATCCACCACAGTGCTTACAAAACCCTTTCCTGTTGTGTCTGAGACACGCTGAAATTCCTCCAATTTTTTTTCTTTGATATCCATTTGAGAGCCAGTTTGGTGTAGTGATTAGGAGCGTGGACTCTAATGTGTGAGAATGGGGTTTGATTCCCCACTCCTTCACATGCAGCTGCTGGTGTGACCTTGGGTCAGTCACAAGTTCTCTCCTGAGCAGTTCTCGAAAAGAGCTCTCTCAGCCCCGCCTACCTCACAGGGTGTCAGTTGTGGGGAGGGGAAGGGAAAGGAGATTGTAAGCCGCTCTGAGACTCCTTCGGGTAGTAAATCCAATCTCTTCTTCTTCTATTAACAAAGAGAGGAAGAGTGTGCATCATTACAGCAGGCAAACTGTCCCTTGGCACCTGGGTGAGAGCTTAGCATCCATCACCATAAAGCAATAAAGTTGCCATTTTCCACTTTATTGTGAAGTTTGCAATGTGAGAAAACAACTCTTTCACGGCAAAGGTGGACCTTGGCATTTGCTCCACCCCACCCACTCCTGTCACCGGTACTGCACACTCATGAAGTTTGCGAATGGCTTATGCAGATTCCTGCAGTCCATTCACTGCCACAACAGGGTACATGGAAATAGGAAGGATTCTATGTCACTCTGCAATGCTAAACTCCCTTCCCTTGCGGGCGTTCAGCTAAGGGGCAGTGTTAGGCCTCCAGTGAGGCTAACCAGGGTTAGCTGTAATCATGGGTTGCATGCCAGCTTGAAACCTCATTTCAACGTATGGTTAAAACGTTTGCCATGTTAGAGTCAGTACAGATGAAATGTCGTACTGTGGAGTAACCCTGAGGAGGGAAGGGGGAAAGGGAGTGAGAACCTGCAACCTGCTTTTCATTTTTTAGCTACTGTGGGAAGACCTGCAGTGCTATGGTAGCACCAAATCAGCCCCTATATATTTCCCCCCAAGACAAAGCATTAACAGCTAATATGGGTATGCTATTATTGAAGTTTTGATGGAAGAATAGGAAGGTGGGGCAATGAATGTAAGCCAGGCTTCACATGCAACCCGTGTCTGCTGCTCCCCACTGCCCCCTGCAAGCAAAAACGCCCCAAATTGCTGGAAAAAAACAGCTCTGGGTTCATGCAATTACAACAGAACATGATCAGAGGCCCCACTGGAGAATAACCCAATTAAATCACTGCAACCCTGAGCAGAGAATACTACAGAGTAAGAGTGCTTCTTACCATGGAAAGAATCTCAAGGAAAGGTGCATGCACTATTCAGACGGAGGTGGCTGCAATTTTTATTCATACCCCCCCCCCGCTCTCGATGGAATCTGGCTTTCTTACGGAGCCTTCACAAAAAGCCTGCAAAGGGTGCTGTGGCTCTTGGAGTACAGAATGTTTCATTTTGCTCTAATTCATTCTATTACTGAATTAAACTTTGATGTATTGGTCTTGACAAGTGCTTCATGCTGATTGTATTGTGTATGATAGTATAATCACTCCCTATGCATTTCACACTAGCTGGCTGATTAATGCAATAGATTACCTGCAGCACTGATGGCAAGGGGGAATTACTGCCCTTCCACAAGCGACATTCTGCATGTGGTGGCAGAGAGGGCGAACGTAACAAAGGGACAATGCTCAGAGATGGACTTTCTCCCATTCAAATGGCAGCTTTGAATTTTAAGGCTGGTCTCAATGTCAAGGGAGAAAAGGAGGCTCACATGTAGGTCATGGAAAAATGTGTAGGTTTTGGTAAACAACCCCTTGGCTTTAGGCTTAGGCTTGCCAATAACCCTGCCATATCTGTAGGACAGACTGAATACTAATTCTCCTCTTCGTGCTCATGTCCTCCAAACAAATTAAATGAGCACCATTTCTAGGTCTCTTGAGACACAAATCCTGCAGGACTGTTCTGACCACAAGGTTCACCAAAATGAGGGTGGGGATACTCAGGTGGGGCTGTTCTCTGGATAAAGGTGTTTCATCCTACCCTAAGTGCCATTCCACCATATATGATCGTGGACAATATTCAATGGAAAGACTGCAACTATAAAGCCTTCGAATTTAGTGGGTTCCCCCCCCCTTACTTTGTACCAATGAAAACTGATATCATTGAGTGCTTTGATCAACAATCAAGAGTAGGGCTGAAGTTTTGCTTTTAAAAAAAATAGCCATAATGTATTTTAATTGTTACAAATGGGTTGTCAAACAGGAAATAGGTCTTTGACTTATCTAGACAGCAGGGAACAGTCTTTGTACATTGATTGGATTACTTCAGCTATTAAACAACAGTGCACAGACAGGAAATGCTTATGGCAACTAGTTCAGACAAACCAAGAATAGCCATCTGAAGATCTGTAAATATTTATGAAGGGGGAAATCACGTGCTAAGAAACCAGAGTATATCAGACAAGGCCCTGAATACTTAATTAGTAGAGCAAGGTCTTCACAGCTTCAGAATTTTTAACACTGCTGCGACAAACAGGAGCTTCTAAACTCACACCCAAGTACATTCACAGGAAGTCAACAGTGTGGGGACAAATCTGGATTTGCCGGCACTTGATGAATAAGATAACTTTCATTTTGCACAAGTACAGTTAGCCTCCAGGGGCTCAGTTAAGGCCAACCTAACTGTAATCAGATTGGCTCAGGATAAACCTATACAGCACCAGCACCTGTAGCAGAATAGCACTGCAACACTCCATATAATGCAAAGCAAGGTTCTTCTCTTTTTAAAATATTGGGGGGGAGGGAAGGAGAGTCTTCAGGAGGCCAGGGCTGCCGAGAACCACCATGCCCCCCCAGTACAAAAATTCCACCACCCTCCCATATGACCATCTAAAATTAATAGCATAACAGAATAAATCAGTTGGGTTCCTGTTACTATGAACAGAGTAACTGCAATAGGATACAGTGCAAAAAACCCAAAAGAACAGCAACAAACCAGGAACAAGCAGTACCAGGAAGACTCTCCAGCCAAGGGCCAACCCAGAACACTGAAACACATTATCGATCAAATTTAGGTGAAAGACAAGTTCCCTGGGAACAAGCCCCATTGAATAAAGTGAGACATCAGTGTCTCTCAAAAAGCACTAAACTGAAAAAATATTTTAAAAATATTTCTACTAAGCCGAAGCAAAAAAGCAAACTCACAGCAACATGAACATGCTTATAAGGGGAAGGAAATTGGGGAGATGTGGAAAATTGGTGTTATCCTGCAAGGACAGAAGGTGGGTGAGCTCCAAGCTCTCTCTACCCCTCCCCCCTCCCCTCCCCCCTCCCAAAGAAAAAAGAAACCAGGCAAGGAGGGGCAGATTAGGCTACTGAAGTGACCATGGAAATGAATTCCAAACTAGCCCTACCCATACTCCTGATCGGGTTGAAGGGACAGATCTGAGTGAATCTTTTGGCAGCAATCTTTAGTGGGCCTCCTTACAAGTAAGTCCCATTTTATGCAAGGCAGCTTACTCCTGTTTCAATTGCATATGTTTTCTTTAAAATTTAACTTGCGATGTTAATTATAAGGTATCATAGCTCTGTGGCATGCATTTAATGGGTATTACAACTGCTTTCCTTCTTTACATGCGGAGTTATATCTGTGGTTTCCTTTTTGGTTTTGCCACAGACTACATGGGCAGCTTTTCTCACTTTTTCCCACCCAGGCAGTTCCTGCCCCAAATGCCCTCCTATTTATTAAAAATTCTCAAAACTCTCATTCTCTTTGCATCAGCCCCTGAGGATTCTCTGTATCAACAAATTCATTTGCAGAACCTGTGCCTCTTATTAGTTTTCTCTATAGCCATGTGTCTAATTTTGTAATTTTATAATTAAACACAAATAAGTCTACCAATATAGGATACATCTTACATCTCATGAAGTGGGCTCCAGATGAAGCTTAATGCCTACAGTAGCAAAGCTGCATTTACAGAAGGCCAAGTATCAGATGTCTCACCAATACAATAAAAAATAATAAAGTCCATTGCTTGAAGACTGTTTAACATGTAATTAAAATCACCTCTGATTATTCAGGAGCAGGAGTGGTTTTAAGTTCTAATGTCAGACTTCATATGTGCTTTAGCTAAAGTCTAAACAAGATGCATTTTAAAACTGCAAACATAAATTACAGTCAAATATCTAAGCTAGAATATTTTATGTTTTGATATAAACTGGAATGGAGGCATTATCATACTACTTTTATAACCATTAAAACAGATTAATGAAGATCACAATGCATGTAAAGTGTGTGGGGGGCAGAGATCACCTTTTCACTACTCTGATAAATTTTGGGGGGAAAGCTAACTTGATACACACCTGCACCCTTTCTGTTCATAATATGAACAAATGTTTTCTATTGTATACTTAAGTATCCCTAAACTCCCTAGCCAGGGTAGGGACAAAGAGACAGCAAAATGGTGGAGGAAACCACAGAACAATTAGAAGGTGGGGGGGGGGAGGAATGAAGGCATATGAGGTTGGTTGAGAGGTGTAGCTACATCCTATGTTTTCCTCAACATCCTCATGTTTTTCCAACAGCCATGGAGAACTTTCTTTTAAAAATTGCTGCTAAAAAAAAGACAGCAAACAGTACTAGAAGGAAGCCAGAGCTGCTGCTTACACTGCTCTGCCTTGCCTGCACCATGTAGCTGCAGTGCAGAACTGTGCTAAAGGTAGAACTGATATGCATTTGTTGAATGCAGGGTGATTCCCAGCTTCATGGGCCCTCAAACTTCCCTGGGCCCAGGAATGTTGTACCCCCAGTCCCCCTCTCTCAGCAGCCCTTGAAGAGACAGCCATGTTCTCCAGCAAAGGCTTGATGACCTATCAATTTCTAAAGTGTACCAAAGTGCAGGTGGCTTCTTGATCAAGATTATCCAAACAGTTAGCCAAGATCTATACTATTCACAGCTAGGGTTGCGAGGTCCCCTCACCATTGTGGACGGGCGATTTGGGAGGCATTCCAGGGGTGGGTGGGATGTCACGCATGACATCCCTGATGTGATGATGTCACCTGGAAGTGATGTCATCGCACATGACATTCTAGTTTTTGGGCAAAATTCCATGATGTCACCCAGAGGTGCTATCATTGCACTGGGGACATCACACAACGATGCCTCTGTTTGGGGAGTGGGGTTTTCCCCACCAGCCAAGCTGGCTAGCAGATCACAGGCCCCCAAAATGGGGGAACCCCCAATAGGACCTGGGAGCTGGCAACCCTATTTTGCAGCTCTGAGAACCAGTTCTACTGTGTTAAAAGATGGCATTTTAGAAACTGGATCAGATGCCTTTAAAATGATTCAGCCGGCCTCTCAAAGTGGCACACTGCCTCGGATGGGAATTCCAGAGGATCATCCCTTCCAATTCCATACTTTAGGGTCAAATGCCTATTACCAAGGCAATGAAAGGAGATAACCTGCAGACGAGGCTGGCTTTCCACATACTGGGGGTGGGGACTGTTTAAGCATGCAGCCAATTTATAAACACAAACACCCTCCCAACCATGGCCTAATGATTGCATAAGAACATTGACCTTAGAACACTGACAGCACGTAAGTATTATGAAAAAAACCATTGGAAGAAAATTGACATACTGAAGCTCGTCACACCTTATATTACCTTCCGGAAGGGAAGACTTGGGTTAGAACGAGTATGTCAACTACTTATTTTCAGTTTCCCTTCTCAAATATTTGCAATAGCCCCCACCCTCTGTTTGTTCTCTATTCATTTTGATACAAAGCTAGAAAGCCCTACAAGCCTCCATTGCCACTTGATCCTTTCAGGCCTCAGGGAACTAAGACTGTGTCCTGAAGTCTACCTGCAAGTGTGACCCCCATACAATCCAACTGTTGGCACTAGGAGTCAAACCATGTATCAAATGCCATGTTGGGGTATACTGCAAGTACACTGTGTGCTACTAATAGACAGCATAGCATTGGTTAATAGCAATGTGTTTAGGTCACTTTTGATTCAAGACTGGCATGATAAGCCACCTTTGGGCAATGTGTCCTTGTACCTTTTCTTTCCACTGCTATTAATTCCAAACTTTCATTTAAGATGTGCTGATAACTCTGAAGTTTGAGTTCAATTTAAATGAATGTTTTTGCCATTTCAAAAACTGCAAGGTCTGGAAGTGAGGGGAAAAAATGTCATCCTCTTAACTTAGTAACCAGAAAAAGGTTTGGGGGTGTTATTTTTTTTTTTTTTGAGAGGGGAACATATCACAAATAAATTATCCCGCCTGAACAGCAGACACAACCCACACAATTATTCTTTCAAAAGTAAAAAACAAAAACAAAACAAAAACAAAAAAACAAAAACAAAACAAAAACAAAAAACAAAACAAAACCCACACCCACTTCAAAAAATAGACTACCAACTTCTTCTGAACTCTGGTTAAACTAAAGATGAGAAATGTAACTTGGTTTGTTATAGATTCATGTATAAAGAACAGTTGTTTTGAATAATTTTGCCAATTTGCAAAGATTAAGTAGGAGATCACATTGGAAGAGCAACTAAATACAAAGTACATTTATGTGCACAAATAGAGATTTCAGAACTCTTTAAAAGCTATTGTGCAATTTGATGTTCTTAATGCTGGTGTTATTACCTTAAATCAAGCTTCTGTAATAGGATCAGGATATTTAGTACTGCTAACAGCAAGCGGATAGTCTTAGGATACATGCCAGTTTTGAATACATGTTAAGCTAATACAAGCAAGCTTAAGAAACATGACCCTGTACATAACAATTCCACCATCTGGTAAGGAGTCTGTTTAAGCTTTGCTACTCAAAACACAAGCAGGGGCAGCTACAGATAACATTAGGTGTGTGCTGCATTTCTAATACACAATAAACCTTACTACACAGCTTTTTAAAAATATGGACAAATTTGGCAGGATCTGTGTGGCCTCCCCAAGGAAGACAAGGATAATGTTTAACTGCTCCAAGATTTTCAGTTATTTCGGCATTATCTCCCATCGACTTTATTTTTAGAGACGAATGGTGACTTGTTATAGGAACTCCAATACACAACCACCACTGTCTATAATATATTGTACAACAAAGAATCAATACAGGATCATTGTATGGCATATGCAGGATTGGTTTGAGAATGCTTGTGCACAGAACCCCTGACCAAAATGGGAGAAACCAAGCTAATTCAGAACTTCAGAAAGTCGATTCTCAACTAAAACACAGGCAAGTCAATAATGCTAAAACAAACCCCTAAATGGTTATGCAGACTTACTTATAAACCAACTCAGTTTTGGAATGAGTGAGAACATGGCGGTGAAAGTTCCCCACTGATTCTAACACATACAGGAACCTTCTCATCTGTGCTTGAAAGTAATGCAATGCCAGATCCACACACTTTAAATTAAAGATAACTTGTTTTTACAATGTGGGGGGGGGAATGATGACTGAAGTGTTTGTTTTGAAACCTAAGACTTGTGTGTGATGCTTCCTCACTTCTAAAACAGAAGGAAGGCTTGGAAGAGATAATGAAAATCGTAGATTAGAAGAAACAGATCTGATCCTGTAATCTACGTGTTGACAAGTTGTTGGGCTCCATCACTCCACCAAGCATCGGATACTCGTCTCTCAGATTCTTCTGCTTGACTGTTCTCATCAGATAAAGCATCAGAGATTTAATTTAACAGTTTCAGCTTTATTAAGCTGTCACAAGAGCAGCCCCACTTTGATAACAGTAGCTGTGCCAATTATGGCTTGGTTTAGGGTTGACAACTATAATGATTTATTCGTGGCACATGAGAAGCAATAAAAGGTTGTTTTGCATTACAGCTTTTAAAAAAAAACAAACCTGGGCACTTTTTTTCATTTAATTTGTCACTTAGCTTCTGCTAAGAGGACGTTTAAATTGCAGTTAAGAGGCAAATGGGTCTTTTCGTCTGAATCGTAATCCCCATATTTAAAACGAGCAGTAGTGGCGTGGCTTTCAAGTGGGAACCGCTATTGTCTCACCATGGGTCCCAATGGTGACTTGTGACATTTGTATTCTGGCCTGGTGTTACCCATGTGGCTAAAGGGCTTCCAATTTCATATCACAGTCAGAAGCCCACAGAAAACACCAATTAACTGGCAGATCCCATTTGCTGACAAAACTCAGCCTCTTCTCTATGTCTAGCATCTGGCCGGGCTCAGCATTTAATTCCAAAGCACAGTCTTGCAGCAATGTGATCCTTACACAGAGGCACAAAAGTCAACTCTCTCCTCACCCCCCACACTAAACAAAATGGTTCCCTACCCCCTGAAAACCCAGAAGCTACTCAGACTTAATTTTTTGACATATGGCCACAGGGTTGTTACAGATTTCAAGCTACAAGACTAATGACTGTGAACAAGGATACTTATTCCAGGGAAGCGGGGAAACAGTTTGACCTTTGCTGGAAATCAGCTAACAGTAAGCAACAGGCACCAGCAGATAAGTACCATGCATTCCAGGCCCATGAAGGGAGACCAAGTATATGAAGGATTATCGCTTCAATTCTTACACCCTGTCAACCGGCAAGAAGTCTAGTAATTTGAACAGCCAAGCACTCAAGCACAGTTTATGAACTACCTTTCAAAACCAAAGTTGAGTTATACCAGATCAAACCACCTAGCTGAGTATTCCCTCTACCAAGTAGCATCAGCTTTGCACGGTCTCAGGCAGAGAAAGATCTTGATCAAAAATCTGCGACCTTGGATTTTTAAATTGGAGATGGCGAGGAGTGAATCAGGGACTTCCTGCATGCAATACACTTGAATTACCAATGAACCTAAATAATCATCTACATAATGGCTTGAATCCCGCAGTCCACAAGTGGAAGCACAGACGGGCTTAGTGCAGCTCCACTTGTGCATCTTGTGCAATACCTAGAACTTTCTTCCCTAAATATTACAGTGCGCAGAAGTTGGTTGCATTAAGATCTTGCAGAAATGCTAGTGGGGATACAAAAAGCTTGACTTCACACAAATGGCTATCATGGTCTTTTTCTTGTGCTTCTGCTTGCTCAAGAGCTCTACTGCAAGCACAACACCTTTTATTAGTACCAACCAATTGACACAACATTGTGCAAGCTTTTGAGGTGATTAGAACAGTGAAAGGAAAAGAAGAAAAATGTTTAAATAGATAAAGGAAAAGAAGAAAAAGAGATTGGATTTACACCCCACCCTTCACTCAAAGCGGTTTGCAATCTCCTTCACTTCCTCTTCCCACAACAGACACATTGTGAGGTAGGTGGGGCTGAGCTCTTTTAAGAACTGCTCTTGAGAGAACAGCTCTGAGAGAACTTGTGACTGACCCAAGGTCACCCAGCTGGCTGCATGTGGAGGAGTGGGGAATCAAACCCAGTTATCCAGATTCTTTAGGATGTGATGACAAGCTCTGGTCAAGTAGGCATTATGTGCAGAGCTGCTTCAAACTTAAAAAAAAACATTCTTTGTAACATCCAGCCTGATGAAGAGTTCTGGTGAATTCCAAAGCTTGCACAGTTATGCATACTTTAAAGAGGTATTACGTAGACCACCACAGTTTTTTTGGATTTTTAACTCTGGGACGTGACATGGCTGCTGACTACATCTTTCACTTTACTAATAACCCACAGATGAATACATGGACTTAACATTCATGTTATAGTCACTACTGCTATCTGGCTATACCTGGAAGAGATGCATGCATGCACAGAAGATACAATGAATAAACTCTCTATCAAAAGTCTGACACCCAATACTGGCTCAAATTAGATACAGAACCTCCAAGGTATTTTAGGCTGCAAGATATCGCTGCACTAGAACCAAGTATTCCTTTGTTCTGAAAAAAGTATATCCTTTCTTCTTAAAATGACACAAAATAACTGTGTGAGAAAAGCCATTTCTTGAACAGCTTTTGATATCATAAGTAATCTACAATGGGAGCTTGGATGCCATAAATGCAAACATGGTCTATGATCACTGGAATTAAAGTAAACCTGTACTCCATTTATCAGGTGAATGGGATTTTACATTTATGTAGCATTACATTTTAAGATGGTCTGGGTCTGTTGACTCATTTCACACATTAATAAAGGAAATCCAAATACCAGGTCTATGGGCTCTGCCAAATTAATATCTGCTTAAGGGCAAGAGTGACCACAGTTGTAACAGACATACTCCACACATCTAGATAAAAGAGCCCATCTACGATCAACAACACTTTGTGCTGCTTCAGTGCCAATGGTTTCCAGGCAAATTGGGTATGTGCTTCAGCTCTGCATGGGGAAAGTAGTGCCTAGAAGCGACTGCATCAACGGCTTGATGTCCCTTACTTTGAATGAGATTAAGGCTTCAAAAGAACAGTTAGACAGGTGGTTCTATGGACAACTGGCAGCCATACAGATCCATCGGCTTTTGGTGACACATCATCTCATCTGACCCATCACCTCAGCAAAAACGAGAGACGGCTGATCTTTACCAGGCAGCAATCCATTTAAAAGTCAATGCAGGCTTTCCTTAACTACTTGTCAGCGAAGCTCCTGTCTAACAGAGAACACAAGACCTAGTGCATGACTTGACACATACTGGCCTTGCTACACAATGGGACAGTGAAACAGTACTTGGGAGTCTTAGCCTGGGATACCACAACACCATAAGCAAGACCTGACAGCTTCAGAGAGATACGTAGCTGGTGGGGTGGTTCTCTGTTCATATCACTTAACACCAGGTGCAAACAGTTGAAATGGGCCTAGCATGGAAGACGCAACTCTTAAGGATCAAAAACACCTATCACCTGATTCGAAGCTGTTTTTACAGATATCAAGCTGGCAGTATCTGGGACCTAACAGGCTCCCCCCCTGCTTCAACCAGCCAGGTATCTGAAGTGAGCAGTGACTCACAAAACCTCATAACCCTACCACAAATTTTGTTAGTCTTTAAAGTGCTGCTGGACACTTACTCTTTTCTATTATTAAATATAGTATGCCCTGAAGAATGGTGGAATGTGTTGTAAGGCCTTTCTTACTGATTGCTTGTCTGTGCAAAATAAATTGATATTACCACGACAACTTGTAATTAGCCCCTCTGGCTCTAGTGTCATATTCATTTCATAACGAGCCACAAACACACATGGCACTCTGTGTATGTGCTGCTCGCCAAAACACTAGGCATGAGTTACAACCAAGACAGCTGTTTGAGTCCCAGTTTCCACTGAGGTAGACTGAGACATGAAAGCTCTTGGGGGGGAGGGGGATCAAAGGGTAAATGACAGTTTCCAGCAGATTCTTTTGAGTTCAGATTTGTGCAGAGCTCAGCTACTAACACTAAGTGAAGCCAGCAAGCAGTCTTCAGTCCAATGGCCCAGCTGCATTCACTACTTATGTGCGCACTTGTCAGGGTGGGGCAGGTGACCACAGCTAGAGCGCACTGGTTTAACGTGTGTCTTCCTGTCTTTTGAGTCCACAAACCCAAGTACACTGAAAATAATGAGTAATATTACCTTGGAACCCACTTCCATGTACCCACTTCTAACTAAAAATGTGAGCTTTGAGACCTAGGTCTCTGCTGCACCACCTGTTAAGTTTAAAACAGAGAGCTGCATGATTTTCCACACCAAATGAAAAGTGATCACTGAAGCCGTATGTCCTTTCTTAGACATTTTGGAATCGAGAGATAGGCAGACCTAAGTAAACACTTACTATTAATAGCTGCAAACCTAGCTCTTGTTAATACAATGGATTACTTATTACCTCGGAAGTGTTTATATTCTGACTCCTACTATTAAACATGTCATGTGGTTATTTCTGGCCATGTGTTCTCAGCTTTAGCAAAAAAAATGCCCATGAAAACAAGCTGCCAGGCTGCCACATTTCCGAGGGACAGGCAACTGTTCCAGGCTCCTTTTAACAAGGGAAAAGCCTCACAAATGCATTCAGTATTCCTTCATGTCATCCATGAGTGGCGTTTCTCTGCGTTTACCTAGCTCATCCCAAAGCTGCCTATATTTGTCCGTCATTGCTGTTCCTTGTTGCCTCCACAGCGACAGGCGCGGGTCGGCCATAAACTGTTCCGTTATCAACGTCAGCATTCGAGCGCCGTTGGAATCTCTCATCTTTAGCATCTCTCGCACCTAGGAAATAGAATAAACGCAATGGAAAACAAAACACATGCCGCCAAAAAAGAAACTCCAAAACCCAAGGTGTGAACAGTTGAAAACAAAATTGGAAGGAAATCACATGCAAACAAAACAAAGAAGATGCCAACGGAAGAATGAGATTATTTGTGGAACACTGGATGCTGTCAATTTGTACTAATTGGAGAGGAAACTGTTACAAGAAGACTCAATAATGCAATACCAAAGAAAGTATACAATAATGTGTCAGAGGCAATAGTGAGTGGCAGAAAAGCACCTCATTTAGAGTGGAGGTATTCTGTGCCGAAATATTGGGAAAACACGTTAATTTTTCATATTATGACCTTTTAGATCCAATCCAGTATTGTTCCTCTTGACTGAGGGCCAACTATATGTCATGCTGAAGGGAACTGAGCAGGAATTGCTCTCCTTCCTCTTCCAACGTGACTTTCATTCATACGATGTCATTCCGTTCTTGCGGGGAGAGAGAAAAACTCCAGATGACTCCCTTTCCTCACTGCAGCTCCCCATGCCACATGGCATCATGTTATGGAGGACTCCCCCACCCCCACAAGTTTCAGGAGTAACATTTAATTATTTTATCTCCTTGCAATAAATGACCCAGGCTAGCCCAATCTTGGAAGCTAAGTAGGGTCAGCCCTGGTTAGTACTTAGATGAGAGATCACACAGGAAGTGCAGGGTTGCTATGCAGAGGTAGGCAATGGCAAACCATCTTTGAACATCTTGAAAACCCTATGTGGTCACCTTAGTTGCGACTTGATAACCAAAAAAGAATTGGCTCTGGTTTCGGGCTCATATACTTCTCTCTGTTTCTGACTTCAATATTTCTTGCTTAGACAGAGTCAACTCAAACAGTTTTTCGGCTGATAATAAGAGTCTACTTTTCTTCTACCCTGTTTCCAATTCTTGATGCCCCAAAGATGCAATTCCTATGATGATCTGTCAATTTTACTCTCAAGACTACCACTGCCTGTAGCTGTCTGTTGGTGGGCAGGACATCTGCAATGCAGCCAGCTAGGCAGAAGACTCCCTGCCCCGGAGTTCTATCAACACTGCCATTTCTTCTCTTGTGAAAGGGCTTTGGCGGGCCTAAGAGGAAGCACTGGCTGGATTGTACCACTACTTTCGTCAACAGCAAGCCAGAACATGCGAAGAGAAAACTTAGATTGATCTCCAGTGCTGGGTGTTTAATTAGCCCTTCAGGTTTCATACTACATGTTTCCTAAAAGGTCCTCTCTTGAATGTAGTAATTCTTCAGAGCCAGCTCAAGACTTGTGGAACGTTACGAGCCCGGCTTCAAAAGTGCAAGCTTTGAAAATATTTATGGGTACTGCATGCTTTTGTCTGAGTCATTAAAGTCATCACAGCCAAAGGTTCCTTTGCAACTTAAGAGCTAGATATTTTTAAAGCCATTTTATTCTCCACCTAGCAGCTGGCGGCTTTACAAATCCCAACAACAAACATGGGTAGCTTGAAACATAACTGAATCCCAAGTCACATCAACTCTCTTTCCTCCACAGGAAGCCATTTGCTAGTAATAACCAGATGTGTTCCATTAAGCAAATAGGACCCACTTTAAGACCATCTTGAAGAAAACACAACACGACGCATATATTCTCGGCACTCCTACCTACCTTCGCAAAAAGCAAGTTGAGCTGCTTCCCTGATCCGTGGTATCCACCCTGGGAGAGGAAGAGTTTGACCTGCTCCTGGACCTGCTCTTCATCCAGATGCCAGCAATTCTCATCATCTATGCTAGCACCTGCTGTTGGGTCAGGGGCACCTAGGAGCACAGCAGAAAAAAGTTATTGTACAGTATCCTTTGCAGGAATCACTTACTCCCCATCCAATAATAAAGTCAGAAATATAGGTCTTCCTTCTGTACACCCTGTTATGAACTGTTAGCTTGCGAGCAACAGCCTTGGAGCAAAATGTAGAACTCTGCACATATGCCAAGGGATGAGGGGTTTACTTATTTAATTTATACCCTGGCCTCTTCCCCAAATGGCTTACATGGTTCTCAACCCCTTTCTGTCCTCACAATAACCCTGTAAGGGAGATAAAGCTAAACGTATGACTGGCTCAGGGTCACCCACAGGGTCACCCATGGCAGAGTCGGGGTTCAAACCAGCCTGCACACATAAGACTCCATATATGGCACCTAAGCCAGTATAAGCATCAGCTGTAATAGGTACTTTAAGGAATCAGTGCTCATGGGTAGGGGTGTGCAAATAAATAGATAAATTGGCCGATTCGGATTCGGCGGAATCAGACAGAATCAATTTCGGCCGGTGGGAACACTCCCACAGGTCAGTTACTTCAGTAGGAGCTGATTTGGGAGTCTTTTGGCCAGTGGAATGTCAATTTCAGCCCCATTATATCCTATGGGCCATTGAAGTCAATGGTGGAAACATAAGAGTATATTCTGGGGGCTGGAGGAGAGCGGGTTTGAGGGAGAGGCTCCAAACTCGTAGGGTAGCTGCTGGAGCCTCTCCCCAAGATACGCACCACGTTTCAAGAACATTGGACCAGGGGACCAATTCTACGGGCCCCCAAACAGGTTACCCCCATTCCCACCATTGTTCTCTGTGGTGGGGAAAAAGTTACTACTTTTTCCCCACAGTGCTGTTAGTGGCTCGGGGGGGG
>NW_015163109.1:331737-342704 GCF_001447785.1 Gekko japonicus | reverse complement strand
TTTTCGGGGGATGAACCGAATGCACATCCCTACTCGTGGGTAGAAATACACACTTTTCAATCAAAAGGCCCTAGGTTCATTATGCAACACCTAAAAATGAACCTGGAGACCAGGGCTGGAAGAGTCATCTGCCTTAGCTCATGGAAATCCATCGCCAGATGAGCCCATTATATGAATCAAAAGAAAGCCCCTCAAAATACTTGACAGCATTTATACAATTGGGACATCAACTGGGCTCCACAGAACAGGATTCCCCAACCATGTTGATCCTCCAAGCGCTTTTGGAATTCAAACTAATGGGCACCACCACATAATGGCTAATCTCAAAACATTGTGAGGTTCTAAGCCAAGTGCCATATTACTACAGAGGCAGCTGCTTCTGAATGGATGCTCCTTGCAGTGCAATGATGATGCCTGCTGGGGTCTTCTTGAAGTTCCTCTTCCAGAGAAGTGAATGATCTCTGGGATCAACTCACTACCTTTGGGGAAGAGGCATTATTTGTTTTCAGTTTCCAAAGGGGGATGGGCTCAGAGAGATAAGAAAGGTATACTCTGTAACCAAGCTGGGAGTACCTAGATGGCACGTGCCTGGTCGGATAAGCTCAGTGGTTTGGTAGCCAGTCAGCTGGTAGAGAGTGAAATCAAAGCTCCCTGTTTTTGTCTAGTCTATTCAGGATCCCTTTGGCTTTTACTCCCAAGACCAAAGCAGCAAACACACACCAGGGAACACAGTGGTGGACACCAGTGACCCAGGAATCACTGTTGTAGAACCTACAGACAGATGCATCCCTTCCATCCTAATACAGCTTACCTCCACCAGTTCCCCTCCTTCCTGTCAATTACATAGCTAGACAAACATCCTCATCTAGACTGAGCCTTGCAGAAAAGCCCAGGGGTTGGCAGAATAGATCTGTATGTGCCTAGAAGATCTTCTGATGGTCACAAGGATTCCCTGGCCAAAATACACCACAGCATTATAGGACTGAGGCACAGATGCGGGGAGGGGCTGGAAAAAATTGCCTTCTTCGACCGGTGCAGGTGGAGGAGGATGCAAAATTTCACCAAGGGTTCTGGGGACAAGTTCTTTGGGGAAGGCAGGGCTTCTCTGCCAACTCCTTCCACAAACTTTTCTGTGGGACCCAATCCCATAAGTATTGTTCTGATGTGGAAGGCACTCTTTTTTCAAGTCCATTTTCACTATGGAATAAATTGGATGGTCACTAAGAGATAAACTGGATAGTCACATTAAAACACTGAACTGTGTATTTTTCATTTAGGCAATCACATCACTGAACTTCTTCTAAATGAGCCTCTGCTTTGGAACTCACCCAAGTGCTTCAAATGTCAGCTGAAATACACAAGGGCCAAACCCTGCTTAAACTTCCAAGAGTTCTTGACCTTCTTCACGCATGATACAACAGTAGGACTGCCTTAAAGGAGGCAGTTGGCACCACTTCAAAAATGGAGAACACTTCCTGCTCATGATTCTATATAAAACATATCCTCCATTTGTTCCCTTGGGAGCCACAGAACACATCTAACGGTGAAGCATCTGAAAAGTTAGAAAAACCTTCAAGGCTTTAAAAGCATGTCTCCTAACTAGGATTGTCTTACGTTGTCTCCAATGCAGGCCATCAGTGCATATTTGAAGTCCGCCACTGCTCTGTTGTCTAGAGCAAGATTAATGTAAGTCATAAGAACAAGCAGCATGGCATCAGAGGTGGGTACTACCCTGCAAACTGTTTAAAATGATTAAGTGCTCCAATACAGAGGAGGATAAATGTCAACGGAACAAGTACATAACAGCAACCCTAATACCAGCCAAGTTGCCGGAACATGCTCAGAACTGATGAGCTGCACACTGTGCTGGCACAATGCTAAAAGATGTGATACTGTTGCATTTGTTTTCTGTCCCACCTCCAAGGAGCTCAGAGTGGCACATGCAGACATCCATCACAATTCTCATCAGGTCTGTATCCACTTAGTTTCAGACCAGGAATGGAATCATGCTCTGCTCTTTCGTATCATAGTAACCCTGAAAAGTGTGGGAATGGGCTCCATGAGCTGTCAGAAGGGTGTTTTTTTTTAAAAATAAGATTGGTCACTTATACAATTATTAGAAAATATCTTAAAATCTCATAATTACTAAATTTCAGCAGAACTGCAGAGTAACCAGAAAATCATTGTTGACATTTTATCCAAGGTACAGCAAGGGCCTGGTAACATGGATTTTGCTACTGAAAGCATAAAGCTGAAGACTCCATTGTAAGTCTTACTGATGAACACTGTGCCCGAAGTAGTTCATGTACATCACCACAATAATCCTTACAACTGCCCTGTAAAATAAGTCAGCATTCCCTCCAATGAGCAAGCCTCAAGGGAATGGACTTGCTCCCTAAACACCAAGAGTTCACTGCATCTAGGTATATACACCCATGATTTCCCTACAGGCAGGCATACATGTGAAACACAGCATAGTCCCAATAATACAAATCTGGAGGGAAAGGCTGGAAGAACAGTGACACATAGTGTACTGGTCCAAAATCTCATTATCTTCATGGGCTCATATTCAGCCATGTTGGTACAAATGGTGACAGGGTATCACTCAGTGGACTCCTCCAGGAGCACAA
This sequence comes from Gekko japonicus, assembly GCF_001447785.1. Lineage (NCBI taxonomy): Eukaryota > Metazoa > Chordata > Lepidosauria > Squamata > Gekkonidae > Gekko > Gekko japonicus. The sequence continues at coordinate 340,074 of NW_015163109.1, read as the reverse complement.
ATACTACACGATTGATGCCAGTCTTAGACACCCGTCAACCAATTTCAGGGATATGGTATCAGAACAGGCTGTCCTGGCACCCCTGGAATTACACTTTAAGTGGGAATTACTGCAACAAGACAGAGTAGTAAAAGTGAGAACAGACCTACAGGTACCACATGAAACTGAGGAGAAAAGATTTTTCATTTTCCTAGGCTATGTTCAAAAGAGATGCAGCTTAAGCCTTGTTTTAAGGCATTAACATCCACATAAATATGCCAATAATCATATCCACTACATGGCTAGAGGCTTCACAGTACAGCCTCAGCCCAAGGTAAGCATGTAAATAGCTCCTGAATACACCCTTCATTTCCAACAGCCCCAAGAACCCTAGCTCTGCAAGCACACCTTGAAGAATCCAGCTTATTATCTCATCCCTCCCCACTGCCGCAACCAATTACTGGTCCTGGTATGACTTCCTCAAAGTGTTCAAGAAACTCAGCTGCACTCTACTGCCTACTTAGGGCATAAGCTAACACCTGAGCAAAAGGTCTATAGGCAACTACAAAGTATAGTTACATGCAAGAAAGTCAGGCTTTTCAACAAAGACAAAATCCATACATGTGTACTTGAAGTACATTCTTGAAAGGAGAAGAACCTAGAGAAAAAATAAACTCACCATGAACTTGATTGATCTCCGAATTTTGAGAAAGAATTTCGTCTGCTAATTTTTGAGCTGTTGGCAAAACTTCTGTGTGGTGCACTGTGATCAAATACTGTACAAACTTTTGTAGCTGGTCTCTGTTCATTTGAAATAGAGTCTCTGAAATGGGAAGATGCAGTTTGACCTGATCTGGCTTGCGGATCCGGTATAAAGAAAGAGCCACGACGTGGGCACAGTAAAATATGTCTTTGTTTCCACAGCTACAGGTCACTGAGGTAATCTTGCAACGATCAAAGCTGATAGCTACATTGCAAACAGTTTCTGGCTCCGATTGTGCTGCAGGCTCGGTCACTGTGCCACTCAGGTGGAAACCTGTGCAGTAAAGAGAAATTTTAAAAAGGACAAGTCAGTGAAGCATCTAGGATGCTCTTTTTTAAAAATTAAAAGTAGCAGATCTTAAAACTGTTCTGTTTTCTTGGAAACAGCTCAGACAGGAACTGTGGTCTTCAGCAGAGACCACCAGAATCACCCACAGCAGAAGACTGTGTATATAAATAGCTTTATACACTCAAAAGTAGTCATTGTGGTAGATGACTACAGAAATAAAAAACAGGAAGCAGACAAACACCAGTCCACCAAGACTCCATTACTTAAACAGGCTTTCAGCAATACATTTTCCAACTCCATGAGCACAGAACTGCAAACACCAGTTGGAACCTTCCACCAATAACGTACGACAAGAACCCGCTGGTTTAATATCAGGATTGCATTCATATTAGAGCCCAACATGCAATCCTGCTGTATTCAGGAACATGGGCCTGGCTTCCACTTTATTCATCAGTACAGTTTCCCAGTGAGCTCACAGGGAAGTTCTCTGCTGAATTCCTTGTAGACCCCAAACGTAATGCCACATGTTGAATGTATACTGATCAAGGTATTCTGTGAAACAGACATACCGGTCTAGATCATCCATCCTTCATGCAACACGGATGCCACATGATCCTGGGCTACAGTCCAGGCAGTTTATTTCAGATGTTTATAAGCTGCCTTTCAATCTAAGTCTTTCATGGTAGCTTACAATAACAAAGTATCAATGAAACCACAATACATCAAAAGAAAGTCAACTGACCCTGCAGTAAATGCTATTACAGGCTACTAAAAGTGCAAGCAAAGTAAAAAAAAAAAATCTAAAAAAATATGTTCATTGGAGCCTGAGTAGTGCCAGGTGGGTGGACCAGGAATGGGAAGAGCTACACATATTGCAATATATAAGGCTCTGTCCTTCATAACCATGTACCCTAGCCCTAGTGGTGGGGCTCCCAGAGCACAACCTCTTACAGCAGGTGCTGATAGAAACTGGTACTTCAGATCCCAGGCTGATACAGAACTTCATTCATCAAGCCAGCCTTCTGAGTCGCATCCAGCCCTCTACACATAAGAACAGCCAAGCTGGATCAAACCAGGCCCATCTAGCCCAGCATTTTGTTCACACAGTGGCCAGCCAGCTCCCTCTAGGAGTCCACACACTGATGTTATCCCGCCTGTCTCCCCAGCAACTGATTTAAAGAGGCATACTACTTCTGGTAATGGAGGAAGTAGATCGCCATCATGATTAGTAGCCATTGATAACTCCATCCTCCATGAATTTGTTCACTCCCCTTTTAAAGCCTTTCAAGTTGATGGCCATAACAACATCCTGTAGCAGTGTGTTCTACAAATTAACTATGCACTGTGAAGAAATACTTCCTTTTCTCTGTCCTGAATCTCCCACCCTCCAGCTTCAGTGGATGACCACAGGTTCTAGTATCAAGGGAGAGGGAGAAAAGCCCCTTGGGACACTGACTGAATATGTGAGTGTGCTGGCCCTGTCCCCCTGCCTCCACACAATCACCGAGTTGTGTAAGCATGGCACCTACCTGCTGAGGAAGTGTCCATGTGCATACTCCTTCCAGGTGATTGGGGATGCTGCTCTGCAAACATCCTGTCACAAAGAGGGACCTGACACATGGACAGTACATGCGGATACTTCCATCACACATAAATACTATGATCAGGGACAGTCTTAGAAACTCTAGATCCCTGGGCAAATGTCCAGAACGGGACCTCAAAATCACTGCCACCATCCCCACTTGGGTCACCCCAGTTTCAAGGAAGGGGTGCCCCCCACCCTGTACAAGGTGTTGCCGCCACTTTGCCAGCCATCACCTGAGCCTCTGAGGAGGTGGGGTGCATGTACAATGGGCAAGAGCCTGCCTTTTCTTCTTCTCCCCCTTCAGAGGTCACATAGATTACACCAAAATAACCTACCCTATATAGCATCTCTGTATTATGTTATCATCACAGGTACATATTTGCTTTCAAAGAAACTGATGAACACACGCGCCTTTCAATATTCTACCACTATTTTCTAGAAGTAATGCTGTCAGGAGAATCATCTGGTGAATCTTTTACTAAACTGGAGTACTTCTGCCTATATGCCATACTGGGGCCTGCTGTGAGTTTGAATGATTCCCCTTGCTAAGTGCAAACTCCCCACACATCAGTTGAATCCAGTGAAATGTGAATATAAAAAGCTCATATGGAATGGATCACTGAAATGCTGCTAAAGGGCAAACTTTGTTTTTTGAGGACAGATGAATGGAAGGACCTACTATACATTCATAGGTAACTAAAAGAGAGTATATTTCTGAGCATTATTCTTTCAGATTATTATTTTTTTACTGTAATCACAAATAGGTTGCATACTAGTGTTCCGGTCAAGGAGGCAATAAAATGCCACAGAAACCACAACACTGCAGAGTTCCAGGATAAGAACCTGGGATGGTCACAGTACATTAGCTTTGACCTCAACTGAGATTCCAACTGTCTGGAAATACAAGATACAGCCAGTCAGCTTCCTAGCATTGTGGTTAGGCAGCCATGAGCATGACTCTGAAGGGGACACATGCACAATGCCATTTATACCACAAGCTGAGAGCCCACGTGAAAATGGCTAGACAGCAGTCTGTCACAAAGGAAACAAGTGTAACTATCTTAAGTTAAACAAGATTTAACTTTATTTAAGAACACAGTATTCCCAATAAAGCCAGATGCATTGTTAACCCAGTAGGGCCAAGAAAGCCTAGGGATACTCATATCTTTTACCTCTCAACTTTCACCTCTGATGAAGTTTCACATTCAGCACCTATATTGTTAAATTGCAATACAGGAATATCACAGCTTCGGTACGCTATCAGTGCAAAAAAACTCATTAAAAATATGCATGCCAAGAATTTGGTTTCCATCTACTCTGAATTTAAATGTTGCAATACAGGAATATCACAGCTTCGGTACTCTATCAGTGCAAAAAACCTCACAACAAAATATGCATGCCAAGAATTTGGTCTCCATCTACTCTGAATATAAATGCTAACAAAGACACACTTGTGTTTGTGCTCTTACCTATCTATATCTCAAACCAATTCCCCTGTTTGATCCCATTACACAAGATAACAAAGACTGTGGACCACATCTTTACACAAGGACATGTGTCATAATCCATCTTAAAGGGCTCTGATAACTGTCTCACCATTTCCCCAGCTCTTTCAAGTGGGGTATTTTCGCCATGAAAACACAAAGCCAGAAGACATTTCCCCCCTTCATCAAAATCTGTAAAGAAGCTCTGAATCTCCACAAAAGGTCTGTTATTTAATATCACATACCAAGTAACAATCCAGCATTTGCACCTTGGAAAGACTGGTGCGTTGCTAAAGGCTTCATTAGAAGAATTGTGAATCCTGAAGATTTTAGAAGGCAGCAGCATCCCCCCCAAAGGGGGAGAGGCAGAGAGCGGAGTCATGACAAGATCTGTGCTGCAGCCAACAGAACAGAACAATTTAGAACAAGCTGCCAATTTTCTATTTTGTGAATATCCGGAACAAGCATGCATACTAATTGATGTGATAATTGAAACATGTTTGTTTGCAGCTAAATAGAACCTTTATGCTGGCAGAAGCTTAATCCAGAGTTTCTGGCTACATAGCCCACATGCTGGGAGGATAAAAACCCATTTAAAAAAAAAGTTCATCATAATAAGTTTAGCAATAGCCTAGTTTAAAATAAAGCCTAGATTTAATTCAAACATTCTAAAAACAGATTTTAAGATACTTATGGAAGTTGTATCTTTGTGAAGAAAACTGTGTGGGACTCAATAGCATAGCAGCTCATATATTATGGCTTGACCCCAGGAGCTAGGGAACTGCAAGTCACCACTAATGTCATCTGCTGCTCTACCTGGGTGGCCTTCTACTCATATTCTATGCCAACTGACACCCCCCATGTGATTCTGTAACCCAATACCAAAGAACATGGCTTCCACTTCAGAAAGAACACTGATCCACCTACTATGTTTCTGGCTGAGATTGTATGGTGGGGAGCACACAAGGCAGAGCAGATTGAAATTGGTAGTCCCCCCCCCCCGATTTAAATAATAATTCACATTGCTAATTAAAGTTGCCTTTATTTAAATCAATCCACATAACCCAAACACAACTTTTTGTACTACAAGATTTTTAAGAACTAAACCAAAACTTTTCAGAAGCAAGACCTAGCACTTGTTGGACAGAATAATCCAAATGCAAAGCTCGTGTAATGAAAACGTTAACACCAACTAAAATTACACAAGACAGCGGAGCGAGGTTTCAAATTCTCCATAACTCATCAAGCTGGATGTTAACCCTGCCCTCCCTTCCCCAAAAGGCCATGATTTTGAAACTAGAGAGTCACTCAAACATATGCACTAGGTCAAAGAGTTAATTTGGAGCCACTTGTGGCATTCCTTGTGGGAAGAAGACTGAGAACAGTTAAACAATGTGAGTACAAAAACATAAAATATTGGGCAGAAATAGTTCCACCTTGAAATGGCAAGTCTGTACCCTTTGGATGTTTAAACACTCACTAATGTATGTGCCCAATTATGCTATATTGATAATGTTTAATCTCAAGTCAGAAGTTTTTTGGCATAGTACAAAGCAAAGGAGGGTTTAACTCTTACATTTAACAGAAAATGACATTGAGTTTTAGGAGATGAAAAGATGCAGTATGTTTACATTTAAATCAAATCCTGTATTAATATCAGCTTGGTGTAAGGGACTTCATAACCAAAGTTTTTGAAGCCAAGAAAAATCTAGTTTAAGCCAAACGTGAGAGTACTTCTTGAGCATCTTCACTTCAAAGAGCAATTTACAGAGTCCTTCTGCCCTTACTTCGGTTTTCTATCTCTGAAATCATATACAGTTTTCATTGCTCCCGCTCCGGCCCCTGCTTCACCCACAGAGTCTTCGTCTGTTCCAGAAGTAGCAGAGTCACTTGATTTAGTTTCTTCATCTTTAAGTTCTTCCCCCGGCCCTAGCTGACGTCTCAAAAATTCCTTAGCTTTGAAGATGGAGTCAATCTTCTCTCTTTTATCGTTGACTTTAAAGATGACGCCTCAAAAATTCCTTAGCTTTGAAGATGGAGTCAATCTTCTCTCTTTTATCATTGACTTTAAAGATGACGCCTTCAGGAATTGCTCAACGATACTGAATTCCATTGGTTTTAAGAAATGAGATCAATTCCTTGTAACTTATCCTCTTTTGATGAATTTCAAATGGAATGTCTTTTAACGTCTTAATGATTGTATTCCCAATTTTCAGTGGATTTGCCGAAGTTGCTTTTAATATAGCATCTCTGGTCTGTCTTCTTGCAAATCTAACCACAATCTCTCCAGGCAGGATATTTTTTTAAAATATAATTGGAATATGCCTGATAGGCAGCCTCCATGTCTTTTACTATCTCATCCGCTGATAAGCCTGTTACTGGAGCAATAATCTCTCCCAGACTCTTCTTCAGATCTTCTTTTTCACTTTCAGGCACCCCCTGAAATCTGAGAGTCATATTAGCTTTTTCCATTTGGAGTTGTAATAAACGAGTTTCCTGAAGTTTTTGTGTTGTTTCCACATCTGTCACTCTTTTCTTCATTTTCTTATTTGCGGTGTCCATCTCTGTGATTTTCTCAGTTGCTTGCTCCACTTTCTTTTCTGTTTCTGCCAGGTGGCGCTGCTGTGAAGCGAAGTTTTGATTTAGTGTGGCCAGTTGCTGGTTAATACCACTGGGTTGCTCCATTACTGGCTTGAGCATATCCGCTAGCAGCTTCATGACGTCTGCTCCCTCTTCCGGTCTTGGACTCTGACTGCCTGGTTTCGGTTTAAACTTTCCTCGGGAAGCCGCCATGTTCCTCTTTGTTTACACTTTCAAACCGCTTTGCCAGGGCTCGAAAAACTCGTCGCTTCACTATCGGTACTCAAGTAAGTCTCTCAGAAAAATCTCACTGTTAGTTTTCCCCCTACCCCCTTCGCTACATTAATCTGTCCATGCGCTTAGGAGGCGTCCCTCCTTGCGCTCTGCTTTTCCCACAGGGGGGGGATACTCCGTTTTAGTACAATAATCCGTTTACTTCGAACTCACATTCATTGTTGGTCATATCTTTGACCTCACTCTCTTCATTGTTGTTCCGCTCGATCTCCTGCACCTGTCCTGGTCGAATTAGCTTGTACCCAAGGGTCACGCAGCGGCAGGACCATCAGGGCAGAGGGAAGCCTCTATTCTCCAGCATCAAGCCATCGAAGAGGCTAACCCTCAAAAGCCCCCTGGCCTGGAACCCATCGCAAGGGCTCCATGGGGGTACCACTTGAGGTGGCATCCCTCCTCACCGCTGGTGTGCTAGTCGCCTCCCCAAGCATTGGGGAGAGCGACCGCCATCGCCAATCCACAAACCGGAAGTCCAACAATCCCCCATCTCTCTTAGGTCATAGGGAAGCTTCGGTCTGCTCCAGCATGAGGCACCTTGTGTGTAAAGTGCCATCAAGTTGCAGCTGACTTATGGCAACCCTGTCGGATTTTTCAAGAAAGAGACTAACGGAGGAGATTTGCCATTGCCTTCCTCTGCACAGAGACACTCGAATTCCTTGGGGATCCCCCATCCAAATACTAACCAGAGCTGACCGACCCTGCTTAGCTTCCCAGATATGATGAGACTGTGCTAGGCTGGGCCATCCGGGTCAGTGCTAGGGTCCTGCTGAGAGCAGTGCATTCCTGTGCGCATTTGCAATGAAGGATGACAGAGGGGAATGATGCTAAAGATATCTGCTGGTGTGCCTGGAGAGGGAGGAATCATGCAACCAACAAAGACCATATATGCCACAGATTGTAATCCCCCCCCCTTTATTTTGCTGAATCCTGCTTAGGCATTACTCTGAGCTTGTGCTTTGTAGAAATAAAGTTACTTAACTTTGGGTATTCAGCATGCTAAAGTAAAGGGGAGCTGATCTGACTGGTGGTGGTGGTGGCGGCGGCTACTGGAGAAAGGCGTATAAGAAAATACTTTCTGCCCCAGCTTCCTGACTGGGCTGTGATGTGGCTGAGGAAGATTCGGGAGAAAGTATCTCAGCACTGACAGGGTGGTTAAGCAGTCTTGCCATAGAACAGGGTGGGACCATCCCAAACGGCTCGCTTTGGTCTGCTCTAGCAGCAGGCACCTTAGGCCTTACTAAAAGAGCTGATTTGACCACCTGCCCCCCTCCCCAATTTCCATTCAAAGGGAACAGCCAACCAGCCTCCCCATTAAACCAATGGTGTATGGAGGCCAATTTACAAGGTGCCAATCAGACCAGTGTTTT
>NW_015163109.1:325927-331682 GCF_001447785.1 Gekko japonicus | reverse complement strand
CAAAAGAACCAAAATGTGGTTGTTCTCTTTTCTGGTGCACTTAGATGCACTAAGAATTCTTAACAGGCTGCTGAGGAGCAATTTCTGTTCCCAGTTAGCATCACGCTTCTTCTGCTCCTTTGGCATCTTGATCTTTAAGGCTAACCCAGCAAAAAATGGGAACAACGCTACACTGGGGCTGCATTATGGAATGTTATATCTCATCAGAAAGCAGGGACAGATCTGTCAGCTACTGCATAGCAGATCGGATTGTGGCTTAGTTCTCCCCAACTGTGGTAACCTTGTACTTGTGGTGCACCAATGCAGAATGGAGGGGGTCACGCTGCAACACATCCCCATCTCCATCCTTGCATGCATTGAAGTAGACATTTAAGAGAAAGATTCTAATCTAGCTTTCTTTCCGACAAGCTGGTTCCCTAGGTGCATGGAGTTCTGTTTGTATGGGAAAACATAAATCATGAACCCTCACTCGCAATCTGACACAGTACAGCCCAGATCCAGGTTTACCACCTCCATGAGATCTAGGCAACAGTCTAGCAAGATTGATAGGCTACTACAATCCCTTCCTTATCTGGCCTTTCCTGTTTTTGTTGAAGGAGAAACCTGTCTTTAATGATAAGAACTGTGGGAGATAGCAAGGCCTCAAACACTGCCTTTGTTTCCTTCTTCCAACTTTGCTCTTTGATTACCAAACTGAAGGGTGCCATGTAAAGGAATTCAGTTACAGAGCAGTAGTTTCCCTGAAACGTCCACTGGTAGCTAAATATTTCTTGCTCTTCAGCCCCAATACATGGATCAGCCTATAACCGTAAACTAATTTCTATTTTTAAAAAAAGACAAATCCAGCATTTACACCACAGAAATTTGTGACTTCATCAGACAGTGGTGACTGGAGAGCAGACAAGACATCACTGCATGGGTAGAAAGAAAAACTGGCTTTCCCCCAAAGCAAATTCCATTGCAGACGCTCTCACAGAACGAGTTACCCCCAAAATGCACCAGTTTTTCTTACATGTCAGCATTCAGAAGTAACTGCTTGCCTATTACAGTAATAATGTGAATTTTACTACAAATTCAGATGAAAAAAATGATCTTCATAAACCACCCCCCACCCGCTACGCTCCCGGTTCTCAAATGTGCCTCCATTAAAAGCACATCTTGGCACATCCTGCTGGCTTGGGTTGCCAGAATGCTCCCCCTCCCCGCCCATTCTTCCCTTTAGTCTCTTGTGGACTATACAGAAGAAATTAGCTATTCATTACATGTGAAGGAGTCACAGATAGAGCTGCACCCTGCTGTGGAAGACTGCTACTTTACATGTCAATTTCACAACGAAAGCATCTGCTGCCTTGCTAATATGTATATTTAAAACTGCAGCACAATGCGCAGAATTATATGCTGTTCATTGCCTGTTTGTTCAGATATTATGAACTCTTAAGCAGTATTGCTCAAAATTATTCCCTTTGAGGCTTTCACTTCCTGGTTTTCTTTGTAATACACCTCCCTCCCCTTTTGAGTAGCATGTACACTTGGGGGAGGGAGAACACAATGTATCCTGAGCTAACCAAATGAGATATTTTGGGGCAGCAACTGCCAATATATTTGATTTTGCACATTAATGATAAAGTATTAGTCTCAGAAGTAGAGTCTGAAACAAAAATCATCCATGCATTTCAATACATTACAGACTAAACATGTAAACTCACTCTACAACCATATGGAAGTTCGCTCCATAGCACAAGACAATATACAAAACCAACAAATCTCTACTACTACCAAAAGCAACAATAATTTTACTTTTTGTATATTAATGAGAAATAAGACACTGGAGAGCTCATCTTTTGGTTTCTTTTCTGACTGTACAGCTGCACATTATGCTGTTGGAAACAAGAAATGCAAATCGCTAAATTGTTCTTCTGCCAAAATTAAGAATTAGATTTATTCCAATGTTCCCAACCACATAAACTTATTAATATAAAAGAAGAGACGCTACTAAATGGTTGTCACTAAAGTTTTAAAGTTATAATTGTCATGCCTACCTAGAGGGCATGGGATTTTTAAAATGCATTTGTAGGAGCAGAGTCTGATGCACAACACCACAAAGACCTAACCTAGAACCCTATTCAGCAGCAGCTTTCAGTATTCCCCTCTAAGACGCCTGTACCATGAACTCCAGAGGTTGCATCAAAGAATTAATCATCGCTGGGCACACCAACCATTAATTGCCAATACTTAAGCTGCAGTGATGGAGCAAACATCATTGTCTAATACCATGAAGGGGCAGTAGCAGCCTCTGAAATAAGCCGCTGGAATCCAGTTGCAAAGGAAGACAATGAAATAATGTATATAGTACATTTTTACTCCTCCCGCTCAAAGAACTTGGGGGCAAATACCCTCCACCATTTTATCTTAATGATCATGTGAGCCAGATTAGGCAAAGAGAAAATGACTGGACTAGTCCATGGTTACTCACAGTAAATTCTGGGACAGAATAAGGATTTTTACTTCAGTCTTCCAGATCCTGGTCCCGATACTCTAACCAATATACAACACTGGCAACTAACAAAAATTCCATACCCTGTTACCAACACAGCAACACCAATGAGAAAACAGCCATTTAAACACCTTTCATTTGTTGGATTTAAGATAAAATCTCCAAAATGAAAGAGCTGTATGATACAGACACTTAACAAGCACCTTTAAGACAAGAAGACATTGACAACAGAGACTGGCAAGAAAACAGAAAGGAAGACATAAAGCTAATTTACTGTCTTTATTTGAAACATTTACTTTGTTTCCCTTGCACACACACCAAACACAATTTCCTTCCATATCTCAGACAGTACCGCCAATCTGGTTGCATGATCACATCCCCTGGGAGGAAAAGGAGGAGTACTTAACTTGCACAATACAGACAATCTACACTTCTGCCAATTAAACGAGCGTCTGGATAAAGTGTAACCTTCCAAAAAGATCAAGACAGTATAAATCCACATAACTATTATTTAGAAAAATTGCTTCGATTGAGCAAGCTCACATCTGTTTGTAAGAAAATGCAGACTGAAGGTTCATTTATCAAAAGGAATCAACTGCAAGCTTAATATGCATTATTTGCATCCTGTACAATAGCACATTTGTTCTTTCAAGTCACTATAGTAGTAACTCAAACGCATGCACTGTGAATTAAACATAACAAACCAAAAAGTTACAAAGCATGATGCATCCCAATGGAATATTTTACCACAAAGTTCATTTAATATCACATATTACTACGATCTGGTTCCAGAACTGTTAGCCAAAACAGTTGCTGCACACAGAACTCTGCAGCACTGAGCCGCCTAATTTATAAACAGCTTCATTTGGCTATGCTAATTGTTTCCCCAGAAATAGGAAATAAGTTATTTATACTGAGGTTTGGAGAAGATTGTGTAGTCGTACTAGAATTCTTGAGGAATTCTGTATCTCATTGGTGCCTTCCTCGCAGTGTTGACCAGGGATAGTCAACCTTGCTGAGCCTGTGAGCACATCTGGAATTGTGAGAACAGCTAGTGGGGGTCACCACAAAATGGCTGCCATGAGGAAGCATAGTCCACAAGAAAATGGCTGCCACAGAGACTAGGGCCCATCTTACAAGCCAAGCATCCTCCTATGAGGCAGCTGTTTCCATAAGTCCAATACCAGGTAACACCTCCTGGAACAGTTCCTGCTCCATAGAGGAACCCATGATTGGTTCTTTGCTTTGAGGAATAAAGAAGTAGATGCCAAAAACAAATCGGCAGGCACCATATGTGCCCATGGGTACCACACAGAATATCACCAATGTAGACAGAATATGCGATACCTTCAGGACACAAAATAAAGCTCTCCTGGTTTTTGAAAAGTATTACTTTGATGTTGTTATTAGCAGAATCAGAGGGTCCTGTTGGGCATACTACTTGTTGTATCAGTAATGGCAAATATTACACCCCTATTCACCCCAAAAAATCTTTGCTATTTGCACAATCAGCCCTATGGCTATATTTATTTTATTTACAAAATTTATATCCTGCATTTCAGCTCTCACAAGGGCCACCAAGATGACTAACAAATTAAAACACCCATAATAAAATTACATGTTATAAATCATTAAATCCAACACAAACAGTATAAATTGACTAAAACCAGCCTCTAAGCTGAGTTAGTGTGAGCTAGCTCATAGTTTTTTAGCCTCCGGCTCACACATTTTTGTCTTAGCTCAGGAATGACGGCTCCAGAGCAAACTAATTTATGTAGCAGCCAAATAGCTCACTCACAATTTTAATGCCAGTAGCTCACAAAGTAGATTTTTTGATCACAACACTCCACAGCTGAGAGAGAGCATTGCCCGCAATGCAAAAACATACCCATCATTAAAAAACAGTTAAGAGCTAAAATACATACAAAGACATAAAAACAACTGAAACACTGGTCAGGAACAAGGGATTTACTCAAATGCAAGATTAGGTTTTTTTCCTAGGCACGCTAACAAAAAAAAGGAGGGTTGTCCTATGTTTGCATACAACTGAAGTATAACCAGTAATATAAAAGTTTCTGTGTATAACATTTTTAGGGGATCAGCTTAACATTCAGGGTTGCCTTCCATACGAGTAAATACAGTATTTTGCCACTGGGCTTTTGTTACTCAGTTGTGTTTTTGAAGATGTTGTTATCCTTTAAGTGTTTTATTGAGAAGGGGGGGGAAATCAATATTGCCTCAAGGCAGCACATCAACACACCCTTTTAACCGAAGCTTGTGCTATGATAAGGGAGGAAGTTGTTCGGTTTGTATCTAGAGTTTAGAAACACATTTTACCACCTAGCTGTTTAAAGAAAAGGGTCACCTGCTGTTTTTTCCCCTCCACCGTCAGTTACCGTATTTCCAGCATAAGTCTCTGTGTGAAGTATAAGGCAAGCCTTATCTACTGGATATATAAGGGCATCAAGTGAGTGTTGGACTGGTGTGATTTTGGTCCAGGAAACTAAGTCCTTTTGTCATGCTTTTAACATGCAGCTTGGAAAACCTTCCATCCAGGATCCATTTGAGGAGGCTACCAGTACTATACAAAGGAGCACCAGATTGATTAAGCATGGATCAGCGCACTATTCAAGCCTTCGGGAGAGTGAAGGTAGACCCTGTATGGCTCAGTCCTTCTTGCTTAGGATATTTGGATTTCATCACCACCTAAACAACAATGTATGTATGGCAGAGATTCTCCCCGCCCCCCAAATTCCAAGGACAGCACAGGCCAAAGCAGCATTTCATGCTGCTGAGAAGGGGGAGGCAACATTGCCTAGAAATTCTGAGAGAAGTAGGCTCTTGTATTAGAACAAACAGCAGCTTGTTTCTATCGCTCCTTTGTTTAACAAGTTTGAGCTGGCTGGAAAGGTCATTTATGCCTCAAAGCATCAAATTAACATTTGGAGGGCATGAATTTTAAAAATGGCTATTCGGTTCTGCTCTCTGAATTGCTAATTTTAAAAGAAGGCTTAGCCAAACCCCAAAAGGAAAAAAAAGTAGTCTTTCCTCAAGCAAACTAAGCATTGATTTTATGTCTATGTCAGCACATGCTGCCTACATCTTAATTAAACCTCATTTTTAGCACAAGATTTAAGCCAGTAAGCTGAAATGATGTCAAATTCATGGGACTACAGAAAGAAAATTACTGTTTAATTACCACAGGAGAGCTCTTTAACAGTTCATACAGAACATTAAAATTTCCTTCTCCTTTGTCATGGA
>NW_015163109.1:317491-325471 GCF_001447785.1 Gekko japonicus | reverse complement strand
TGGGTATACTCATGCACTTTTCACATGCTGAGTAAATCTGTTTTGTTTTTTAATGGTAAATAATTTTTCCTAAGAGACCCCCCCAACTGAGTGGGCGTGAAACGTGTAGGGCCAGTGCAATGACCTACTCTGGCCTCCCCTCCCCATTGCTCTTTTGGGCCTTGTACAGGCTCAGGTATGAATCCAAGGCAAACCATTCAACATCACAGTAATCCAAGTCTATGCCCCAACCACTGATGCAGAGGAGGCTGAAATGGACCGGTTCTATGAAGACCTACAATGCCTCCTAGAACACCAAAAAAAGATGTCCTTATCATCATATGGGAATGGAATGCTAAAGTAGGAAGTCAAATGGTAACCAGAATAATGGACAGGTTTGCCTTGGAGAACAAAATGAAGCTGGGCAAAGGCTAACAGAGTTTTGTCAAGAGAACACGCTGGCCATAGCGAACACCCTCTTCCAACAACCTAAGAGGCGACTCTACACATGGACATCACCAGATGGGCAACACCGACATCAGATTGATTCTATCATTTGCAGTAAAAGATGGAGAAGCTCTATACAGTCAGTAAAAACAAGACCTGGAGCTGACTGTGGCTCAGATCATGAGCTACTCATTGCAAAATTCAGACTTAAACTGAAGGAAGTTGGGAAAACCACTAGGCCATTCAGGTTTGACCTAGATCACATCCCTGATGAATATACAGTGGAGGTGAAGAATAGGTTTAAGGGACTAGATTTGATAGACAAAGTGCCTGAAGAACAATGGACAGAGGTTCGTGACATTGTACAGGAGGCAGCGATCTGCACCATCGCAAAGGACAAGACATGCAAGAAAGCAAAGTGGCCGTCTGATGTGGCTTTACAAATTGCTTTGCGCTTTCCTTCTTTCCTCAGTTAAAGTGAAAAGGAAAGATTTACCCAACTGAATGCAGATTTCCAGAGAACAGCAAGGAGAGATTTGGTCCAGGAAACTAAGTCCTTTTGTCATGCTTTTAACATGCAGCTTGGAAAACCTTCCATCCAGGATCCATTTGAGGAGGCTACCAGTACTATACAAAGGAGCACCAGATTGATTAAGCATGGATCAGCGCACTATTCAAGCCTTCGGGAGAGTGAAGGTAGACCCTGTATGGCTCAGTCCTTCTTGCTTAGGATATTTGGATTTCATCACCACCTAAACAACAATGTATGTATGGCAGAGATTCTCCCCGCCCCCCAAATTCCAAGGACAGCACAGGCCAAAGCAGCATTTCATGCTGCTGAGAAGGGGGAGGCAACATTGCCTAGAAATTCTGAGAGAAGTAGGCTCTTGTATTAGAACAAACAGCAGCTTGTTTCTATCGCTCCTTTGTTTAACAAGTTTGAGCTGGCTGGAAAGGTCATTTATGCCTCAAAGCATCAAATTAACATTTGGAGGACATGAATTTTAAAAATGGCTATTCGGTTCTGCTCTCTGAATTGCTAATTTTAAAAGAAGGCTTAGCCAAACCCCAAAAGGAAAAAAAGTAGTCTTTCCTCAAGCAAACTACAAGCTAGACTTCAGCAGTATGTGGATAGAGAACTGCCAGAACTACAAGCTGGGTTTCGAAGTGCCAATATTCACTGGATTATGGAGAAAGCAAGGGAGTACCAGGAAAACATCTACTTCTGCTTCATTGACTACACTAAAGCCTTTGATTGTGTGGACCACAACAAACTGTGGCAAGTCCTTAAAGAGATGGGAGTACCAGACCACCTCACATGCCTCCTGAGAAACCTGTATAAGGGTCAAGAAGGGACAGTTTGTTTATTTGATGTTTATTTGTGGTCAAAGACCATTTATCAAAATATTACATGTTCGTTAAATACAAGCAAATTAGCTTTCAGCTCTAAAAATAAACATATAACCTTAAAATCATTAAAATGTTAAAAGGAGAAGAAGTGACAATTAGAACCAGACATGGAACAACTGATTGGTTTAGAATAGGAAAAGGACTATGGCAAGGATGTATATTGTCACCCTCCTTATTTGATTTATATGCAGAGTACATCATGCAAAACGCTGGCCTGGATAAATCACAAACTGGAATTAAGATTGCCAGGGAAAACATCAACAACCTCAGATATACAGACGATACCACTCTAATGGCAGAAAATGAAGAGGACCTAAAGAGCCTCTTACTGAGGATGAAAGGTGAGCACAAAAGTTGGCTTGAAACTCAACATCAGAAAAACTAAGATCATGGCATCCGGCCCCATCACTCCTTGGCAAATAGAAGGGGAAGTCATGGAAGCAATGACAGACTTCACATTCCTGGGATCCAAGATCACTGCACACAGTGATGGAAGCCATGAAATTAAAAGACACCTTCTCCTTGGGAGGAAAGCTATGGCAAACCTTGAAAGCATAATAAAAAGTAGAGACACATTACACTGCCAACAGAAGTCCACATAGTCAAAGTGATGGTATTCCCAGTAGTAACGTATGGCTGCGAGAGTTGGACCATAAGGAAGGGCGAGTACCAAAGAATAGATGCTTTTGAGATTTATGGTGCTGGAGAAGATTCGAGAGTCCCTTGGATTGCAGAGATCAAATCAGTCAATCCTAAAAGAAATCAACCCTGACTGTTCCCTGAAAGGCCAGATACTGAAGCTGAAGCTCAAATACTTTGGCCACCAAATGAGAAGGGAGCACTCACTGGAGAAGACCCTGATGCTAGGAATGATTGAAGATAACAGAAGAAGGGGACGGCAAAGGATGAGATGGTTACTGATGCAACGAACATGAAATTGAGTGAACTCCAGAGGATGGTGGAAGACAGGAGGGCCTGGCATGATGTGGTCCATGGGGTCGCCAAGAGTTGGACTCAACTGTGCAACTGAACAACAGGAGTAAGGCCCATTGTGGGAAGAAATACAAAAAGCTCTAGAAAGAGGCTCCAGGTGAGTGTCCCAGCTGTGGCTGGTGGGGCAGCAGAGGGAAGGGGAAAATAGAGGGAGGCAAAATGTTAGAAAACCTTGCAAATCCAGGCTCACATTCGAAATGCTTCATTTCCTTCTGTTTAGCTATAAGGCAGGGCTGTCTCATTTTGCTGCTCCAAGTGGGTAGTATGGGAGAAGAGCCGCATGGTAACAGGTATGCTTCCCTCCACCCTTGACTTATGTTGATTTGGGTCTATGCAGTGGCAGCTAAGGTAAAAAAGCACCTCCTCCTATGTCATGTTTTCTGGGTTCAAAGAGTTTGGAAAGTGGTTCCATAGCCAGTTACAGGGTTGCCAACTCTGGGTTGGGGAATTCCTATAGATTTGAGGGGTAGAGCCCGGGGAGGGCAGGGTTTGGGATGGAGAGGAAGCTTAGCAGAGTATAATGCCATACAGTCCACTGCCCAAAGCAGCCATTTCCTCCAGGAGAACTGATCTTGGAGATCTCCAGGTGCTGCCTGGAGGATGGCAATAGTAAGGGAAGGGCCAGGTTTGTTGAAGGACTTCAGTGAAGTATAATGCCATAGAACTCACCCTCCAAAGCAACCATTTTCTCCATGGGGACTGATCTCTGTAGTCTGGAGATCAATTGTAATATAGAGGGATGTCCAGGCCTTCCCCTTCCCCCCAACCCTTTCAATTCCAAAGCTGCTCCCCATTTAAATTGTTAATCAGTTAAACTGACTCCCTGCTAATGCCCCATGGCCTCTTGGGACACCCAACTTGGGAGTTGTAGTTGTAATTCCCTTTGCAATGGTTGCAGTAAGGCAAGCTGAGAACTGCAACTCCCAAGGTGCAACTCCCAAGGTGTGACGTTGGCGTGTACAGAACAGCCTTGAAAATCAGTCTATGACACTTATTAACCTGCTAATGCTTTCATATGCCATGTACACACATACATACACAAGTCTATTATCCCTGGCACAACTGACACCATAAAAAGAAGCAACCATGTACCTTGTGCTTAACAATTCTCTGCTTGTCTCCTGAAAGCAAGTGGCTATTTACAAGCCTAACAGGGGAAACACCTAGCAAAACCTACCTGTCTTTAGGTATTTTTAAGATATGTCCCCCACAATTCCAACAAGTCTTCTATATGACTTAAGCCATACTGCAGAATGTAGAGCCAGCAACATGTAAAAAGCTAAGTTCGCAAAAAAAAAATCTTCTTTTGCTATAACTATTTCCATGTTTAGTTACATTAATCCATGCAAGCTGTGAAAACAAAGCCTTTGATGGTCTCTCTGAAGTTCTAATATTTGAAGCCACACAAGGCAATTAACCCAGCAAACTAGGAACATGACTAGCTAGGCTGTTATCAACCCCTAAACATAAGGCCCACTTAAACAGAGAAGCATTCCAAAGCAAAAAACTCATAATCCCACCAAAAACCTGCTATGAGTATTCCATGATGCAGACAACAAATGAATGTGGCCAGTGATAATCTGAGAAGCTCCTGTCTTGTTATATTTGTGGATATATTTGTACAGGTCAACACTACAAGAGACCAATATGGCATTCCCAAGTTTGTACGACTATTTACATTTATCTTCTCATATTTTAAAGACTGTGATATCACATGGCCAATGCCAAGGACAAAGTTAATCTCTGGAAGCCTCACGAAAGAAGATGATTTTATTTGTTTATTCCGCTTACATCCTGCCGTATCCCACGATGGGCTCAGGGCAGCTATTTTATGAAGTCTACCTACCATATTCATTCATGTACAACAAAATTACAAGATGGCCTTAAAATCAACTTTCAAGAAAAGGGTACTCTAAGGCTGTCATCTATGACTACCACCTGCTCTGTGCTTACAGAAATACACCTGTGAAAAACAGAAGCATTTTCTGGACTATACTATGTTCAGTTATTTTAAGCATGACACCAATAGATCTAGCAATACGACCAAGATGGCCTCCTTCAACAGAATACATGCGCAAGGCTTAAGACACACTGAAGACTGCAATACCTTTCAGTCACTATAAACCCTGTTGGTCCAATGGCAAATGAACAGAGCATTATAATCCTGGTTTGGACACCACGGATTATCCTCTTTACAAACACCAACAGGCTAAATAATCACCAAAGTTAACACAAGTCAATGCGCTGCACAGCTTGTGGGAAATCACTCACATCATGGCTGAACAAAATGCAAGTTGAGCAAGCTTACCATCTTGTAAATACTAGCTTAATTTAAAAATCTTCTACGACTTTGTTGAAAAGACTGAATATTAAGACACAGACTAAGGAAAGAAAAGAAAGGGGTAAGTGAGGAGATCAAATGAATTATGTCTGAAGTCTGAACTCTCATCACTGTACTATACAAGAGCTTTGAATCCTGAACAAAGCATTCAGTATTTGAATAACAATTTGAGCACCCTTGTATAATCAATACAAGATGTCCATCAATTTATGAACAGCATGGCTTCAGATATGCTCTGTGAAAGTGTTATGCTAGTACACACAACTAATAGAGATAAGGCCCTTATCATTTAGAAGATCTTGGTGTACTTCTGTTCTGGCACTGTGTGTAAGTATATTCAACCTCAAACAGCAAAACTATTCACAATAATAGTATTAAATGAACCCTTCCCCAGGACCTATAGCTCTTACACATACAGCACATAGTATCCAAGGCCATCATTTCTTATTTTCTCCAAAGACAATCTCTGCACACACCCTCCTGGTCTTTGGTTCTAACAAGATGAGGTGGACATCTGTGAAGTGGGAGGGAAGAGTTCCCTGGAAACTATCTAAGTGTCCTGTAGTTTTCCAACACACACCATTCTTGGGCTTGGGGGAAAGTACTAAGGCATCAATACAATGTGATCAACTATACATGCCAACCCTCATATCTAAGAGCCCAACTCCTTCCATTATTTTGTCCCCCAGGTTCAGAATATGTCCTAACAAAGCAGGATGGGACAATGATCTACAAAGCATGATTTTCTTGCTTTTGAGAAATTCATTGTGAAAAGGTTCGAAAGCCTCTCAGCTAATAGCAAGAACATAACATTACTGAGACTGGCGCAAATATTCTGCTCTGTTTCTTAGAGCACAGCTGTGGCTCTAGTCATTTACCAGCATATGAACACTTGTGAGGATCAGTAATCATTTCCCATCCTCTCCACATGCACTTTAATGGTCTTAACAGAGACATTCTGTTGAGCAGGCCTCCCGCACAAGTTTTTATGGGTGCAATGTGTTTTGTCCTGCTTAAAGAAAAAGAGGCACCTGTTTCCTCAACAGCCTGAAAGATCATTGAACTTGACTCACTGTGACAAAGAGACTGTGTTGCAGGCCAAAGACATCTGATACCTCACAAGGTTGACACCCCTGCTTTTACAAATAACTTTAAAAACTAAACAATGGAACTTAATGTCTGCTGTCTTGACAGCTGAGGAAACATATACCCCAGTATGACCCATTGCTGATGGAGAAAAGGGGGGGGGGGAGTAGAAATCAAGACTGTTAAAAACAAAATTAAAAACTCTACCTCATTAAGGCAAACCCATTTAAAGCTTTGGACAAGGTAATCTTATTTTCAAGGAAGCCAAGTTTCCTAACATTAGTGTAGATAAGATTCTATTTAAGTTGGGTAGTTTAGAAAAAAACTTTGGATAACAGGTTGTTCAACTTCTAAGGTCCAGCCAAGTGTTGCTTGGTATGAACATCACCAGAAAGCAGGAATTCCTCTGATCAAACTAGAGGCTCCAGTTAATAAACTTTAATGTGCTAAACTTCTGAGTAGCCTCAGGTTATCTTATATATTCACATTAGGACCAAAAGGCCATCACTAGGAATGAGCATGAACTGGCTGATGAACTAAAGTTCGTCATGAATTTTGGCCGACTCGTGGTTTGCAACCAATGTTCATTAACTGAAGAACCACCATGAACTTTCACAAATTTTGATGTAGTTCATGAAGAGCAGAATGCAGGGTATTAAATCCTTACTTTCTGCTTTTCATGAAAACAGCTGAGCAACAGGGAGCTCCTCTGTGGCTCAGCTGTTTTGGGCACAAATCTCACAAACCCATTTCGGTTCGTATGTGGGCCAACTGGGTTTGTGGGGGGCTCATGGTTCAGTGTGGTTTTTGTGGTTCGTGCCCATTCCTAGCCATCACTACCAAAATAAGTTGAGTCCCTTAAGGGAGTGGAAACTTGGACTCCATTCTTCTGTCTGGGCTAGAAAAATTCTTTTTACTCCATGGTTAATGTGGCTCCCTTGTATTTTTCCATATAAGTTTTCCTCCACATGGATTTGCCAGATGTATAGTCACTGCCACACTTGTCTAAGTACGAGCTACTTTTGAAAAGGGTGAATTGTAAGATGGGGTTTCATTCTGTAAGTTAAATCAGCATGCCATTTTCTGTTCAGAGTGCCTGAGATATGGGTCCAAAGTATAAACACAGAACACTGATAATTATTTGAATATTTTTAGTTCATAAGCATTCCATCGATATCATTCATACTTATAAGCAAATTTGCATGCATTCCCCTGAAAATCTGGAAAATATGCCGACAATATGAACAAGAAAATTCGTGAACTGCCCAATTTTTGAACATTAGTAGACAATATCAAAAGGGCATTGTGACCAATGACCAGTCAGTACACATTCTTATGCTTAGAGATTGTGCACATTTCCTGGGCAATGTACAACACATCCATGACCAATTCATATTCCCCCAACATGGACTGCTAATGATCCATACTGACCGGGTTATGTGAAAGACTCGCTGATTACATTCTCCATGCCTTGCTACAAACATCAGAGGTCGATTCGGGGGGGATCGCGGGGGATCACCATTCCCCCGGGTGAGGGGTGGGGGGCGGAGCACATGACAAAACCCCGCCCCCCGCTTCCGGCCGCCCCGCTTCCGGCCCTCATTCAGCCAGGAGGAGGCAGGAGAAGAGGGAGGGTAAGTTGCTTCCTCCCACCTCTCCCCACCCCTGCCTGGGGCCAGGGAGGGCCTTGGCGGGGCTTCCTCGCACTCCCGCCAGCCTTGCAG
>NW_015163109.1:299912-317131 GCF_001447785.1 Gekko japonicus | reverse complement strand
TGGGTTTAGATTCAGAGGAATTAGCTGTGTTAGTCTGTTGCTGCAAAATAGTCCAAGAGTTCAAATAGCACCTTTAAGACTAACAAATAGCACCTTTAAGACTAAGACTGAGTGGTGGGTGTGGCCTTATGACACACTTCTGGTGATGGCAGGGGGTGGGGCCTTATGACACACTTCCGGTGATGTCAGGGGTTGTGGCCTTATGACACACTTCCAGTGATGTCAGGGTGTGTGGCATATGCTAATGAGTTCCCCTAGCTCTTTTTCTACGAAACGACCCCTGACAAACGTGATCGATCAGCAGTGTTATGTGGTCAACTATTTCATAACAAATGCATCAATGCAGGATGTACACAGGCTCAGGCCTGCAGATCTTGCCATTTGCCAGCCAAAATGCACCCCCAAGTACTGTAGCCCATATGGTTCTTGGAACCCCCACCCATTTTCACAGTTCTAAGAACACGAACACACTGCAGACGGACGAGTCCACTGTAAGTGGTAAGTGCCGTCGAGTCACAGCTAATTTATGGCAATCCTCTAGGGTTTTCAAGGCAAAAGATGCAGAGGTATGTTTGCCATTGCTTGCCTTTGTCTAGCAACCCTGGACTTCCTTCGTGGTCTCCCAATCCAAGTACTAACCAGGACCGACCTTGCTTAATTTCCAAGCTTGGGCCATCCATTATTAATGGGAAAGTTCTGGCTTGGTTAAGGATGGGGCCAAGTAATTATTTTTGATAGTGTAAAGAAGGGGTGTCAAACATGTGGCCCGTTCAGGACTCTTATCTGGCCTGCAAGCAACTGGTGCAAGAGGGAAGGCGTGGTTAAGTGCATGGCTAAAAAAGGTTAAGTGCATGGACTCTAATCTGGGAGAACCGGGTTTTATTCCCCACTCCTCCACTTGCAGCTGCTGGATGACCTTGGGCAAGCCATACTTCTATCAGAGCTGTTCTCTCAAGGACAGTTCTGAAAAGAGCTCTCTCAGCCCCGCCTACCTCACAGGGGGTCTGTTGTGGTGAGGGGAAAGGAAAGGAGTTTGTAAGCTGCTCTAAGACTCCAAGTGAAGGGAGGGGTATAAATCCAATCTCCTCCTCCTCTTCTTCGGGGAGGAGCAGGTACACACAGTGAGGTGTGTGTAGTCAAAGCTGTCAAGAAATGAAAGAAAATGGCTAGGGGGCAGGTACGTTATTCGTTGGAAAAAACCTAGTATTGCATATGATTAAGCACATTTATTGGGACTTTTGTGGATTCCCCAGTAAATCAATTGCTTTCACTCCTAGGAATCAATTCATTCTGTTCACATTTTGAGCAAAACAGAAAATATTGTAAATTAGATTTTTCTGTGTCATTTATAAAGTTTATATAGCTGGTACCTGGCATTACATTTTATGGCAGACGTGGCCTAGCCCAACAAAGTAACTTTTATATCAGATCCGGCCCTTGTAACGAACAAGCCTGACACCTCTGGAAAGGATGGTCCAATTCTGAAATTCCAGGTCAATTATTATGAGAAACACATAGTTGTCAGAGCTGCTGTGCTACCAATCAGCCATGTCAAATTAACTAAATGTGGCATATGAAGCATTAATGAACCCCAGTGCATGTAGATGGTCTAGGCTTGTATACAATGTACTTGACTTTTTTTGCTAAACTTTTAACTTTGCTAACATTTTTCAAATGCTTACATTACTGTAGAACTGGATAATTTCCCCAGAAAACCACATCACTGCAACCAAGCATGTTGAAGTTGCATGTTCTTCTCAGGTTCACAGACTCCTGAAGCCTCACAGCACTCCCTGCTACAAATGTAAACACCGCTGCAGAAGCAAAACAAACCTTTTAAATCTATCCTCTGCATTTTAACTGCCATATGGGCCTAAGATGCATTACAGATCCCTGTTGTGATCTACTGTCACACCCCCTTTCTTTCTCGAAGCTATGCAATGGAGCATGCACTCAAATCTAGGTCACAAGGATGAAAGGAACATGATTAACTAACTATTCCCATCTGAAAACAGCAAGGAATGCAAGCTTTGCTTCAGTACTAAAGCTAATCCTGATTTTGCAGCTTGTATTTTTAAGTAAGGTTTTTGTTTCCTTCAAATTTGATTTGAAAAACAAGGGAGATAAAATCTTAGGCACAAAACAATTTCTGCTCTCTCATCTTCTAAAGGCAGATTTCAGAAGTGTGCTTCAATAAAAGTCACACTTGACCCCAATTTGGGTGGCCAACTTCACACTTGCAGGAGTCATTTGCTGGAGAGGGGCCTGGTCCCGGAAAATGCAGAGGACACAGCATGTTATAACAGAAATTGAGTACTCATGACACAGAGACAGAAACTCCTCCACTCCACACCAGCTTACCACAAACTCCACCCCCCCATCACCCACCCTCACTTTGAAGCCTTTAAGATCAGAGCTAAAAATCAGCATTTGGACTTTATCTTCTGAACCATGTAATAGGCCAGAAAATTTTATGATTCTTACAGGGCCACAAGATTCCTACCTATTTCAATTGAAACAAACTCAGCACAGGAAATCTTGAGGGGATTCATTTTCCAAAGTCATTGTAAGAAAAACTACAGCATGAATCATGATTAAAACAGATTCAGGTGGGGAGCCGTGTTAGTCTGAAGCAACAGAACAAAATTTGAGTCCAGTGGCACCATTGAAATGGAAGTTACCAGTCCATACCTATAGGTAGTGAGTGAGCAGCAAATTAGCAAACATCATGAAGAAGTTTAACAGATGCAAGGACCAAATAGGAATAACAAGCTTAGTTGATATGACCACCATTTGTTTGGATTTAATTCCAGGGGGAAACATAGTGAAACAAATAAACATATCAAAATTGGAGATTAATGTGTAAATGTACCCTTCTTAATTGTGGGACATTGAGAGTAATTAACTGAGACCCTGTTATTATGCTCCATCCGTCTTCTCTCAAGCAAGTTTAAAACAGTCACTATTTCATATGGAGGCAATGAGTCAAAATGTTATAGTTCAAACATAAAAGCCTTGGTGGAAAAAGGCAGAGGGGAAACTGAAACGCCAACACTGAGTACAGCAACAGAGGAAACTGCAGTCTCACTCCTCCTGCCATACCCAGCATGCGCACGCAAACACAAGCACACACACAAAGAGAGAGCTTACACAACGCTCCTCCCATCCTCACTGTCAGTCTGGCCTGGCCCTCAGCTGAACTGCCTGTGCTGACGTCAGCTGGCGACTGAGACAGCATTCCTAAACAGTTCAGATAAACCCACTGGTGGGAAGCTTAGAAAGCCCTCAGCTGTAGTGAAGAAAGCAAGGCTTGGCTGGAAGCCAGACTACTGAGCTCAGCATTTTGTAATGTACTTCCTTTTTGCTTAACAGCTTGCATAATGCCTCAGCCAACTCTGCCTTTAACCCTCTCGCCTCCTAACTTGTGTATAAATCAATCCTTTAAGGAGCAACACGGGATTTTGCAGGGGGAAAAAATGATCTATGCGAGGCCTGATCCAGCCACTGTTAAACACCTGAATTCCAGAGATTTTAGAAAAGATTTAAACCCACATCGGCTCCAGGAGCTTTTGCATTGTTTCAACACATGCAAGTATGCACAGGGAACATTTAACTTCCAGAAAGTGCCTAAGCATCTGCAAAACCAGGGCAACTAATACACAATTAGTAGTTGTACATAAGAAATGGCAAGACTGCTCTGCTCTCCAGCCCATGTGTTTTGAGGCAAAGTTATCCTTAGCACTGCCAAATTTGTTCACTCATAAGTCTAGAAGACACACAGGAACATCATGGAGCTCCAATTAATTCTGTTGGCTGCTTTGTCACATGATGTCCAACTATCCCAAAGACTTCAAAACTGGCATGCCATTAATGCATTTATACCTCACTTTTCTTCCACCAGGGAGCTCAATGCAGCATACAGAAGGATTCCAAGGAGGCCTCCCATCCAACCTACTAAGGCTACTGTATCCTATAACCTCCAATAGCATTCAGGTTATATGTCTCACCATGTCCCACATAATCCTGTCCCTACCACAGTATCTCCATTTCCTTTCACTTCCCAACTCCTTGCCCTGCACGACAAACCCAGTATGAGCATGCAGACAGCAGCAACAAAAGCCACTGCATTCTTGACAAGAGACCACACTAGAAGCATACTTGTGTGGCTCCATCAATATACTATGCTTCAGGGAGCCAATAAAGGTCTAATTCAGCATCTTGAATCTGGCCACCTAAATGCCTTCAAAACAGCACAAAGGCTAGAGCCAGTTTGATGCAGGGTTTAAGAGCGATGGGCTCTAATCTGGAGAACCAGATGATTCCCCACTCCTCCACATGCAGCCAAGTGGGTGACCTTGGATCAGTTACAGTTCTCTCACAGCTGTTCACTCAAGAGCAGTTCTCTCAGAGCTCCCCCAGCCCCACCTACCTCACAGGGTGTCTTGTGGGGAGAGAAAAGGAAGGAGATTGTAAGCCACTCTGAAACTCCAAGTGAAGGGCAGGGTATAAATCTAACTTTTCTTCTTCATCTACCACTTGACTTATTTTGTTTGCCAACAACACACCAGTCTGAGGTCTGCAAAATGCAGCATCTCTGAAAGTTAGAAGAATATTATCTGCATAAAAAATTTTCCGTGAGCCACCCTGATCCTGCCAAGGTGGGGGGGGATGGGATATAAATTAAATCAATAGAGTACCTGGTTTGGTTGTCAGAAGGGTAAACCCCCCCAAAGAAGTAACACAGTAACCTTAAGCGCAATAATGACTGATTTCCAAAACAAAATGACTGTTTGACATCTCTCTTGACCTGGCCAGCCAAGGAATCGAAGTCCTATTTTTCAAAAGTTTGTTTTACAACATGAACTAGTATGAGTCCACACAACCTTTTTTCTTTTCATAGGATTAACTTTTTTCTCTATACCAACAATTTTATGGAGTTTTACTAGAAACATCACAACATTTACTACGAAGTAAACGCCTGGGGGAGGGTTAATGTTTTTGTGAGTGCAAGTCAAACTCTTTGGAAACCATTAATACAGCGCATTATTATTCAAACTGTCAGCACAAAACCAAGTTAGTCAAGTACTTTGTATTATCCCCTAGAAAGTCTGAGTATAAAGCAGTTCTGAGAAATGGAACTCACGTAGCATTTGTGAAAAAGTAGATCAGTTTAATCCTTCAGAATACTCAGAGCCATTTATATGAATGCGTTTTCCCCACAGATGCTATAACTAACAACATACATCTCTTATTCCCCAAGACTGAATATATTCAATATTGAATGTATACCAGGCAGAGTTACAATCCCCACAGCAAACGTAACTTTTATTTGTAGTTCCGATTTAGGGAGCCTTTGTATATTAAAGGAAAAAGAAGCAGAAACAATGTGCTAGGTAATCTACCTCTTTGCCACATGAATTAAAATCAGCCGTCACATTAAGGTTGGGGAACAACACGAAGGACACAACCCCAGCTGAGCATCCTCAAATACCTCCAAGGTCAGGGAGCTCAAATTCTTAGAAGAACTGCTTCTTCTGGCCTACGCCATGTAGGCAAAAAAAACTTGGCAGACCAATGGTCTGCGGATTCTTTTTTATGGTTTGGCTGGGAGAGTCTCGTCACTGAACCATTTGCTCCTACTGCTTTTGGATTCACTTGCCACCTCTAACTAAGAAGAGGCCAAATAAAAATAATTCTGATTATTCTGCAGGAATTACTTTCAGAATCCAAAAATGCTTGACCACATGTGGTGAAGCAGACTGCCCAAACAACCTTGCTCTGCAGACCAAATAAAGATGAGGCCACAGAGGTTTGTGGTGGGATGGGGAGAAGTCCAGTTGGGAAGTCCAGTGACCCATTCTGAGAACTATGTGGCTAAAACCAGAGATGAACCGAGGTCAGAGCAACCTTACCTCAAAGGCAACCAGGAATACTGGCTTTACAAAATAAGAGCATCATTAGGAGGCTATCTAATGCTGGCTTTTTCATGTTCCTCTTTGTTAAGACACTACAAAAGTGCACACAGGTATTATGATACCAGATATGTCTTGCTTCTGAGGTTCCTCATTTATAAAGGGGGGATTACTTACTTCTGAAGGAATTTGGGCCATGGTGACATGGGTTCATATGAATTCAGATGCACTTTAATGTATTCAAGTGATATAACTGGGGAGACCAATTACTGCTTTGGCACAGACGGCATCCATTTCTCTAATTCACCTTTCCTTCAAGAAGCTCAAGAAATATGCATGGGGTTATTCCATTTTATTCTCACATTACAATTCCATACATTCTCTGAAGTATCTGCTTTTTGTTGTGAAACACTGGACTAGCTAAGCCAGAGAGCCGGATCCAAAGCACAAACAGCTGAGCAGAGCAAGACTTATCCACTGCCACTGAAATTCTGTTCAGGGGACAAAGCGGTCACAGGCAAAGTGTGTGTGTGCTAATGTGAGAATCAGTCCAAAATCACATCCTCTACCTTCACAGCAAAAGGTCTGTTCTGCTGGAAAAGTACCTTCAGATCCAACCCAAAGATCTCACCCAGGTGTGTCAGGTCATTTCTATCAAATGAGGGGACCTACACATCCTCCTATGATTTTGGGGGACCCAGGTTTATTTTAAACTATAAACCTTCCACTCAGTTACCAGCAATGTTCCCTCTAAGCTGTGGAGTCTTGTGAGCAAAAATTCTGCTTTGTGAGCTACTGGCATTAAAGTTGCGAGTGAGTGATTTGGCTACTGCATAAATTAGTTTGCTCTGGAGCCCTCCTTCCCGAGCTAAGACAAAAATGTGTGAGCCGGAGGCTAAAAAACTGTGAGCTAGCTCACACTAACTCAGCTTAGAGGGAACACTGGTTACCAGGTGTTCTAAAGGCAGTGAGTGTATAGGCTTTGGGTTTGCTGCTGTAAGGTATGTTTTGTGGTGTACAAGTATAATATGGAGACCACTGAGGCAGGAATTATATATTAACAACAAAGAAGGTTAGTTTAGTTTAGTTTTATTATTATGGTCTTAAGACCAGCATACAACCTAAAAATAAATACGATTTATTTATTTACAAAGTAGGCTTCAAGGAACAGATCAGCAGCACAGGTCTCCAGGTAGACAAAAGAAAAACCCAGCTGAGGCACATCAATTTACAGAGTAGTTTTGACTTTCTTTAATTCTTCCAAGCATAAACAGACTTTTATCGATTAGCCACTGGTTGGATCCTTACAAACACACAGGATTCCACCCTTTTCCCAAGAGCCAGACTAAATGGCACAAGGTCTGCTCATTGCCAGAGACAGGCCTAACAATTGGGTACTCTATTCTCTGTCAGAAGTAGAGCCAAACCACTCTGGCCACTCTACCAAACAGAGCTACCCTTCACTCTGTCTGCTCTCCCCCCCCACCTGTGAGGCAGAGCTGAACTCCTGCTGTATGTCTCTCCAACATTCCATCCTCCTTCTCAAAAGTGATTGGATGCCACAGCAGCACTCCCCACATTTTCCTTCTTCCCTTGCCCAGCTACAACCACAAAGACAGAGCAGCAATCCGGGAACAGGACACTCCCACTTCAGAGATGGTGACACCTGCCCCTGGGCCACCATAATTTTACCTTACCCACCTGTCCTGGGTTGATGCTGTTAGTGAGAAAAGGCCTAACTGCTTAAGTAGTGAAGCATTTTTCACACCCTTGCCTCATGCGCTCTCACAGCACGATTGCCAAAAAAAAGGAGCTTATACCTAGATGCCTTTAAGAGTTTCTAGAGGACAGCAATTTACTTTTCATGTGGTGCAATTCAGAGACTTTGATATTGCCAACAACTTGATTTGCAATCTTACATAAATGGCAAACTGTCATTAGATGTGCCAAGGATTTTAAAACAGCATAATAAATTGCTAGAGGGCATGTTTAAGTAGTATTAGCAACTGAAAGCTGCCAAGTAGACAGTTAGCATCTCATGAGAAAGACTGGGAGTCCTATGCTGCTGTTATGAAACTATCTTCAAACTGCAGGATCTTCCCATGTGCCCACCTGTCAGTGATTCTTTACTGTTTTTTAAAATTCAATATTGACTGGCCTATCCAAATTAAGCAACAAAATCCAGTGATGCTGATAATCTAAAACCTGAAGCAACTCAAGAAATTCAGTCATATTGCAGTCAATTAGGTTCATTTGCCTCTGAGATATTGCTTTACAGGAAAGAGACTGGATACCAAAAAACAGAGATGGAGCAGAGCTTCCTATGCAGTGACCGCCTTTATGAATGGGTTGTCAGAACCAATTCTTTCCTGGAAGTTTACTAGCAGACAGCATGGTTCCTAGAGACTTATGCCCCTTAAGTTTGATTTGCCTACCCACACACTTTTAAATAATTCTAATTCAATTTTGGTAGAACATCAATTTACAATAGGGGGGAAAGTTCACATTGATAATTTGAAAGACATTCTCCAACCTTCACGAGGTCATTACTCAGAGTGTGATGATGTCATAAGAACAGTATGACAAGCTTTCATGTGGAAAGACTGCAGTTGTTGTAGTAAGAGAAGTTCTCAGCATAGACTGACTAAGCCCATCTGTGGGTTATCATTCTGCTTTACCCATAAACATAATATATTTCATCTAGTTTTAAAACTCCTCCAGCCCCCATCATCCTCTACTGGTCTGCCTAACCATCTGAGAATTGGCTTCTGGGCAGTATGATCATAAGGCAGTACTGGATTTTTCCTGTCTTCCCTGCCCCATTACACCAAAAAAGTGATCCAGGAGACTGGTAGACAACATACATCTGCAGTGAGTTGTGGGCACAATAATCTCTTCTGCCTTTACACTAGCAGAGCTTCTAGTGCCAGCTGAAGTGCAGCCAGTGGAAGAGGCGGGAGGAGCAATTTTACTCACTTCCTCTTTCCTGCTGCCACCACCCACGCTGCACACACCTTTATGGGTTCCCCGTGCAAGAAGACATCACCTTTTCAGCACTTACAGGGGGTAACTGGGAGAAAAAACACTGATGGTGAATAGGATCCAACCCAATGAAACTAGAAAATGCTTATGTGGAGCCAGGAATTAGTGCATTAAAATGAAAAATCAAGGTTGGCATATTTTTGAAAAGTAGCTTTTCCACCATGACCTGGATGACCCAAGTTAGCCCAATCTTATCAGAGCTCAGAAACTAAGCAGGGTCAGCCCTGGTTAGTATTTGGATGGGAGACCACTAAGGAAGTCCAGGGTTGCTAAGCTGAGGCAGGCCATGCCAAAACACCTCCGAACATCTCTTGCCTTGAAAATCCTATGGGGTCGCCATAAGCAGTCTGAAATTTGACGGCACTTTCCACCACCAGCTCTCTTTTTAAACAAAGGACCTTTGCTTAAGTTCTATTTCATACACTGCATTAAGATCCCTGTGAACATTAGTCCTTAACACCCAGCACTGGGGTTTAGGATTTAATGTGAAATAATAACAGTCCTGAGCCATGATGATGAATGAAGTTTCAGTTAAGAAATTAAAAGCTGGGTATCAGCCTCCAAAGCAGTTATTTCTATTTCCTCCACGAAGCATTTGTGCTTCTCGTTGTTCAAGTCTCCTTCACGACAAATCAAGGGCAGCACCATCAGTAAGCAAGACAGGCAGACGCTTTGAGCAATGGATTCTGTGTACCATTACGGGAAGCAGTGGAGAAGGGGGATGAGACGAGAACTCATCCATGAGACAGTGGACTAGGAAAATCTCGCAGTCACTGAACCAAACACAAGCATGCCATCATCTCTTTTCAATGAACTTGCACATGAGAATTGCTGAATTGTGTTCCATACTAGAGAGTGGGTGGTAATTGGCGGCACAAAACACTTTGGGCAGGTCCTCACAGTACCACTTCACTTTTGGAGTCTAAACACAGAAGAGTCTTGCAGCACTGTAAAGATACACAGATTACAGCGTGAACTTTAGAAATAGCTACTGATTTCCCTTTATTCTTTTTTCTCTCTTTTAAAAGTGGGATTTCTCCTTTGTTTCTCTTTGATTGCTCTTTGAAGAGAAATTAATGCACTCTGATATAACTTCAGCCCTTCCCATTGTTTTATGTTACACACTACAGGGTGGTGCACTAATAAAAAGACGGGGACGGAAGACACTGCCTGTCTCTGAGTACCTACAAAGTGAAATTCTGAAATTTTTGCAGAACCTCCCTTCCTGCCCCTCCTGTCTTCGAATTTCTCTTGGATCCAAGTGTAACTAATTAGAAACTGACTCCAAATTCCTAAAAAAGAGAGGAAAATAAACAGATTGTTAGATTTCAGGGAGAAGTTGGATTTCAGTGTGAAAATGTGTAAAAAGGAATTAAGAGAATTTCTCTTAAGTGTTTTTTTGCTGCAAAAGACTAACATGGTTACCACAGTGGAATTTTGCACACAAAATTTATTCCTACTCTTGGTAAGATTATGCAAATTTTTGAAGTTCAAAGGAGCTCCTACCTATTGGTCTTTGCTTCTAACAAGAAGATGCAACAGAAGGTCACACCGTTGTATTCCAGTTCCATATTAGTCATCAAAATTATATCCATGATGTTACTAGTGGCCATAAATGATTTACTGGGTCTTTGAATCCCAGCTGATACCTGGTAACTGAACACTTATTTTTAAGTCCTTCATTTGTTTCAGGTGCACATTTTCCCTAGGCCTGAGATGTGCTGTTGTTGGTGCAAAGTTCATGGGTTTCAACTGCAAGTCCAGCCTGCTGCCTTCAGGTCAAGTCTTGTTTTTTGCACCAAATCCATTTTTAAAAAACGCCAGCAGCTCTGGACAACTGGAACACACCATACATGTCACCCCTCATTCAGCTTTAAATGACAACAAGAATGAAGTCCCTGTTCCTAGAAATTTTTGTTATATATTACACACATGAACATTCCAGAACCATTCCAGTTCTCAGGTTTACAGAGATGTAAAACTCTAAACTCATCCCTTGCAAAAGGGGGGGGGATGTACTTGTCAACCTCTCAACTAGAAATCTGATGCTAGTGTTATGTCAGTATGTTTGAGAAACTGTCCTTGAAAAGCTAAACTAAGACACCCAAAGATCATGAAAGTTCCCATAGATTTGAAATACTTTCCCAACGTATTAAACAAGAGAATGTAAGAGAGAGGTAGACACCAACAACAAATTTAAAACACTGGCATTATCTGGACGCCAGGCAGAGGTTTTTGTTTCTTTGGGCCTTCAATACACTCATACATTGGCCATTCTCAGCTACAGATGTTTGTGCAGTTTGACTGCTGCCACCGTTTTTAGCGTAAAGACTGTTGCCTTATTAATTTGTTTATATACACGCTTTAGACACTGCAAAGTGGGAAGGCACGGTAGGAATCTTGTAATAAAGTGCAACCAAAACAAGCATTTCTGAAATCCCAAAACCTTTAATAGCTTTGGACCCTTGAAAGAAGCACCATCATCCCCAAATACCCTCCCCTCCCCACCCAATATAAGAAAAATATTTGATGCAGTTCAAGAAATAACTTGCACATACAAAGCAAAACGCTAATTAGGAAGCTTTGCCTGGACCTTACCCATAATGGGAGTCACCAGGAACACCCAATTAAAAAACCCTCAAAGTCAAACTTCAAGCGCCAAGTTTAATACTCCTCGTGTGTGGGACAAACGGAGCAGCTCCAGTGTTAACGTTCCCATAATTTCAGGAAACACTTTTTCATAATTTGGATTCCCTACTGCAGTACAGACGTTGACTGAGCAAGGCAGGAGACTAACTGCTTCAACAGAATGAACACGGGCCATCTTCAATGTGAATTTTAACCAATATGCTCAACGCTGATCGCACTCTAAAAATCACCGATCCATACTTGTCTAATTTTATTTCCACAAGTCTTAGCCCAAAGACTTAATACAGGTTACATCAAAAGCCACTGACTCTTTAAAAAAAAAAACCCGTAACATCCTAGCTTTAATACCCACTCCCGATGCCAGCTCACGTAGCAAAGATTTTTACAACCCTTCCAGAAGACACTCCAACTTCAGCAAGCACCAATGATGAGATACCACCTGTTCATGGAATTCAGTGATGATACAAAGGCATCTTCAGTACAGTCAGCTATTGCTTCCAAAAGCGACCAATGATATTACTTAGTAGACACTCACAGGTTGCTCCTGTCCCTATTATTCTGCTGAGCTGTAGCCTCAAGCAGGGCACTGAAGCTGTCACGGCTATTTCCCCCATCCTTTATTTACAAAGAAAGTACTTCAAAAAGCACATTTCATGCTCTGCTGTCAAGCTCATATAGCCATTTCTGGCTTAAGCCTTCCATAACGGGTAACAATTACAGAAAACAAGAAACCAGATGTTTCATTACTATGTACGGATTCTCCTTGACAAAAAATGTCCATATACGGCCTCATTTATGGTACTTCCTACCTGCACACCCCTTCATCAGCATCGTGTATTCTGAACTGAATTGACGACATTTGATAGCTTTGATCCAAAAGAGAAATAGTGGTTAAATATTGAAAGAGTGCTTACCATTACTGATGAGCCTGAATCACAAAAACAGCTATCTAGATTCTGTCTCAAAAGACTGAGTTTGACTCCTTACAAGGCAGACTGCATCTTGATGACCTCTGAGTCAATGAAGGCCATTAACCATAAAGGAACAACTAAGAAATAGGGTTGCCAAAATGCTTATGCATGTTCCAAAGTTGTTCCACTGTGCAAATGGACATATAAGAGAACATTATCAACTGTTTAAGAGTTCTACAGTGCTACAGAATTCATGCTGCTTTCCAGGACAGGTTAGAGCAGTTTCCCTTCCTGAGACAAATGAAAGGCAGCTTGAAAAGTCTCTCCCAAACTTTCTAAGAGCACATACAGCACATGCAAAGGGAACGAAAGAACAACAACTTCACCTGATGTTGTGTATTCTTGTCATGCAGAAGGCAAAAGTGCACCAAGCAAGAGCCAACCTGAGAGAAGTGTTAGGATCCAAATGACAGGATTTACTTTAAGACAGAAGAGAAGTAGGAAGAGGATAAGTAGGAAGAGGATAAGGAGGAGGAGGAGATTAGATTCATACCCCACCCTTCCCTTGGAGTCTCAGAGCAGCTTACAAACTCCTTTCCCTTCCCCTCCCCACAACAGACACCCTGTGAGGTAGGTGGGGCTGAGAGCGCTCTTTCAACAACTGCTCTTTCAAGAACAGCTCTGACAGAATTATGGCTTGCCCAAGGTCATCCAACAGGTGCAAGTGAAGCCGTGGGGAATCAAACCCAGTTCTCCCAGATTAGAGTCAGCACACTTAACCACTACAGCAAACTGGCTCTTCACCACTATTCTGCTTCACCACTATTACTTAGTGAACTTCACCAAGACCCATCCACAACTTCTCTTCCCTTACAGTTTCCACACAAGAAACCGAAACCAAAGCTATTTGACTAAAAAGCTCTATTTAACAGTCAGACAGGATGCTCATGTGGAATTTGCAAGCTCTGCAGAGTATCTGCAAAGTATACGGTATTAAAAATTCCCAGCCTCGTTCAGCCATAAACACATAATTGTTGCCATTATAACTTAAGTGACCTGCCAGCCATTTTACATTAATAAATTCTATGAAGCTGAAATTCACTTGTTTGTTTCCTCACACTTCACTATCATGTCAGAACTGGTATCAGCCTATATGCTAGACCCACTGCTGTTTTGCTTACAAGAAGCTCTTTCTGAGCTAGACCTTAGGTTGGCTCAAAGGCAAAGCTGGAGAGGGGGGGGGGGATGAATTTTCAGCTCCTAGGCAATAGACTAACATTTCTAGATGCCTGGAAATTATCCAAGTCTGCCTAAAAAACCAGCTCATTTTACCCTTTGAAACTAGGAAATTCCATCAGCTGTTCACAAGTAAACAGCTGACTGATTCAACAGAAAACCCCTTTCATGTTGACCCAAAAGTGGGAAACACATTTTGTTCAGGGAACTTAACAGTTATGGTGGGGGAAAGTAGAAATTTAATCATGTTCAATAGATGAGTCACCCCAATATTAACCCTGGCAGCTCGTTGGATGAGATTGTGGAGGATTGGCATAGTCGACTGTCTACAGTCATTGACGAGGTCGCTCCCCGGCGCCCTCTGCACGCTCGCTCTAGGCTGGTTCCATGGTATACCCAGGAGCTGCGGCTTATGAAGCGAGAGCTGAGACGGCTAGAGGGACGGTGGCGTCGCGCTTGCAACGAGGCAAGAAGAGCATCTTATAGGATGTTTAGGAGATCCTATGAGATGGCAGCCAAGGCCGCTAAGAGAGAATTCTATGCGGCCGCAATTGTGGCCGCGAGCTCGCGCCCAGCCCAATTGTTTAGAACGATTTGGTCTTTAACAGCTCTGCCACAGGGCAGACAAAATGCTAGGGAATTTGATATTGGCTGTGAGGCATTTGCAAGCTATTTTACAGATAAAGTCTTGGCGCTCCGCTGCAACCTCCCCGCCACAGCTGAAACAGTAAGTGAACTCGAGGCCCCTTGCACGTCTTCGATTCTGAGTTTGGATTGTTTTAGCCTGCTCAGCCTGGAGGAAGCTGACAGATTGCTTGTTTCTATGCACCCGTTTTGGGGAGGGCGGGATATAAATCGAACAATAAATAAATAAGTGCCCAACCACATGCAGC
This sequence comes from Gekko japonicus, assembly GCF_001447785.1. Taxonomy (NCBI): domain Eukaryota; kingdom Metazoa; phylum Chordata; class Lepidosauria; order Squamata; family Gekkonidae; genus Gekko; species Gekko japonicus. The sequence continues at coordinate 302,488 of NW_015163109.1, read as the reverse complement.
CTTGATCCGTGCCCTTCGTGGCTCGTCAAAGCAGGCCACGAGGGGTTTCGAGGTGCCCTGAGGGAGATTGTCAACAAGTCCCTCTCTGAGGGTCAGTTCCTGGGAGCACTCAAGGAAGCGATGATCCGCCCGCTCCTGAAAAAACCAACCTTGGATCCGACCGAATTGGCCAACTATCAGCCAGTTTCCAATTTGCCCTATCTGGGCAAACTAATCGAGAGGGCGGTGGCGACACAGTTACAGGGTTTCCTGGATGATGCTTCGATCCTAGATCCCTTTCAGTCTGGATTTCGCCCGGGTCATGGGACAGAGACAGTGCTGGTCGTCCTTACTGATGACCACCGGAGGCATCTGGATCGACGCCCTGTGGCAGTACTGTTGTTGTTAGATCTGTCAGCTGCGTTCGACATGGTCGACCACCAGTTGCTGACCCACTGCCTCGCCAATGTGGGGATACAGGGGCTTGCCTTACAGTGGTGGCACTAGGGGAACAGCATTCCTGAAGACACTCGCTTGAATGCGGTGTGCCTCAGGGGGCAGTGCTTTCCCCAATGTTGCTTAACATCTATATGCGCCCCCTTGCCCAGAGGTATTGGCTAGGTATCATCAGTATGCGGATGACACCCAGCTCTATCTGATGTTGGGCGGCCAGTCGGATACCAGTCCGGAGGATCTGAACTGGGCATTGCAAGCCGTGGCTGGCTGGCTCAGACTGAGCCGGCTGAAACTAAACCCAGCAAAGACAGAGGTCCTGTGCCTGAGTCAGGGTGGTCTGGGGATGGGGATCCCTCTCCCGGCCTTCGACGGGGCACCTCTGGTGCCGGCACCGGAGGTTAGGAGGTTGGGAGTGCTCCTGGATCCCTCCTTAACTATGGAGGCCCAGGAGGCAGCCACTGCCAGGTCAGCCTTTTACCATCTTCAGCTGATTCGGCAGTTGGTTCCCTTCCTCAACCGCGATAACCTGGCTACAGCGATCCATGCGATTGTCACTTCAAGATTAGACTACAAATCCAGAAGCTGCAGCTAGTGCAAAATGCTGCGGCCAGGGTCTTGATGGGCCTTCCTAGATGGGAGCACATCCGGCCTGCGCTGAGGGCACTGCACTGGCTGCCAATAGCATACTGAATCCACTTCAAGGTGCTGGTACTTACCTTTAAAGCCCTATATGGCCAAGGTCCGGCATACCTGAGGGACCGCCTTTCCCCACACATACCCCAGAGAGCACTATGGTTGGGGTCACAACATCGGCTAGTGATTCCAGGCCCCAGGGAGGCCAGGCTTGCTGCAACCAGGGCCAGGGCTTTCTCAGTGGCGGCTCCTACCTGGTGGAATGACCTCCTGGAGGAGATCAGGGCCCTGCGGGACCTTTTACAGTTCCGCAGGACCTGCAAGATGGAGCTCTTCCACCAGGCTTTTAATTAGGAGCCGCCACTACCACCAACTATTATCGTTAGTAACAACAGGGTAGTGGGTTGGCCCTATATGAAGATTGAGTCACAACATTGCGATAGATCAATCACCGCTGAATCGGGACCTTGTGTTACATTTACAGTACGCCATCTAAATGTGTTTGAAGGACCAACATCACTGAGCACTTTAATTGTAAAATATGGTTGTTTAATCTTGTCTTATCTGTTTTTATATGTTTTTATATTTGGTTTTGAGCAACTGAGCTTCATGTTAAATTTAAAAAAACACACACACACACCAAAAGTCCTTTGGGTATGTTGTCTGCGTCTAAGCATCACCACCTATCAGATGCATTGTATCCTGCCATTTCTCTGAGGATTCCTAGCACACATTATGAACCACAACATCTCTTGTAAGGGAGAAGCTTGGTCAAAAGAAGGTGACAGGGCCAGTATCCAACAGTGAGCTTCCTGGCTGAGCGAGAATTTTTACTCTCCCCAGCCCTCATTCAACATTCTAATCACTACAGTGGTTAGTGACTACACAACACTGGTTCCATTATCTTCCAATGAATTTTGGTTTTTCAGGAGAAACAAATTTAGAAACAGACACCAGCATTTCCATTTTTCACAACGCTTGATGTTCTAATGTGTGCAGTTCAGACTCAAGTCAAGCCCAAGTCAGCAAAGATCCCACAAACATATGCTTAGCGAGTTGTATGGCCACACAGCTTTTTATACGAGAGAGGTACAGCGACTTTTGAAGGAGAGAAATATGGCCTTTAGGTCTGGAGATATGAACCTTTATAGCTCTGCCAGAGCCAACCTGAAAAAAGGTATTCGACAGGCTAAGCTGGGCTAAAACCAGAGGATTGAGGATAATTTCAATACAAATGACATGCAGCAGGTGTGGCAGGGAATTCAGAATATAACTAACTATAAATCAACTCTTGCTGCCGTGGATGGAGACCCTTCATTGGAGGAGGAGCTTAATCTCTTCTTTGCCCATTTTGATGTGGAGCCGAAGGGGACAGCCATATTACAGCCATCTGTCCATGGCAGCCCCTCCCTCAAGGTAGAAGAGCATGAGGTGAGGCGAACGCTGAGGGCTATAATCCGAGGAAAGCGTCTGGACCTGATGGCATGGGGGATGGGTGTTGAAAGAGT
>NW_015163109.1:294109-299021 GCF_001447785.1 Gekko japonicus | reverse complement strand
AAATAATCTGATCCTCAACACCACCAAGAGCAAGGAATTGGTAGTGGACTATAGGAGGAATAAAACGGACATCCAGCCACTGGTTATTGGTGGAGAACGAGTGGAGAGGGTGGCTACTTTTAAGTTTTTGGGAGTGACTATTGAGCAAAATTTGACCTGGAGCGCTAACTCCATTGCTCTGGTGAAGAATATACCAAACAACAACATTTTGAGAATGCAAATAAGCCAACCAAATGGTTGGCATATAAACTAAGCTTCTATCGCTGCTCAATAGAGAGCATTTTAACATATTGTGTTTGTGCCTGGTTTGCCAGTTGTACAGCTGTGGAGAGGAAAGCACTCCAGAGAGTTGTTCTTACAGCCCAGAAGATCATTGGCTGCCCTCTCCCATTCCTGGACGAATTGTATAGTTCACGATGTTTGAAAAAAGCAAAGAACATTTTGCAGAACTTGACACATCCTGAACATTCCCTGTTTGAACTGCTGCCTTCGGGCAGAAGATATAGGACAATTAAAGCAAGGACAAATAGATTAAAAAATAGTTTTTATTCGAGAGCTATTATTGCCTTAAATGCTGTATGAAATTGGAATTTGGGTGACATTGGTGGTTTTAAGTTGTTATGTGAACCTTAAGGGAGTTATGGGACAGTAGTGAATGGTGTGTGAGTGTATATGAATATTGTTGTAAGTGAGGGAGGCGCGGGGGGTGGCAGAGGTGATTGGGGGAGTGGGGGAGCGGAGTGGGTGGGAGACCGAGAGACCCTCCCCCCATCTCTTTTCCCCTCTTCCTTCCCCTACTTTTCTTTCCCTTTAAACCCCTTCTCTCTTTGCTTCCCCTCCCCCTCTTTTGCTTCTCCTTCTGACATCACTTTCAGTGACGTCAGGGGGCGTTGCATATGCTAATGAGCTATTATGCTAATAGCCTAGTAGCTCATTAGCATACCGTATGCTAATGAGCTCCTGCAGCTCTTTTTCTACAAAAAGACCCCTGATTATTATTATATTTACCTACCAGCTATGAAGAAGCAACATGCACATTAATCAACATACTGGCTTCGCTCCACAAGGATGTCATTACACAATTTAACTCCAATAGACGTCAAGCAAGAGACATGAACATCCATGTGGGATATCTGGATACGTTCAAACTCCCACACAGCATGTGAACAGTACTATCTTTGGGAACCATCCAGCCAAAGTTAAGCTTTTTAAAGTCACAGTGCTTTGAACAAGACAGATTTAAACATGTGCTTAAACCCTCCTATAAGGTCAATGACACTTAAATGCACCCAACTTATTTTATACAGTATTCAGAAATATTCTAGACAATTCATTCACATTTGAATACTTAAGTTCCAGACCTTTCAAGCATTAGACTTAAACTTGTCATTTTACCACACTTCCAAATTAATCAAAATCAAGATGGTGACTAGGTCAAATGGGAAAGAAAAGTTGCCATGTATTATTCAACTTCTAAACAATATCCTAATGTACTTTACATTTTCTCTTGCTCGTGGATGAAGCTAGAACACATCGAATTACTCTTGTCTGAATTACCACCTAACAATGTATAATCAATAAAGAAAACCCCAAATACTTAACATGCAGGATTACAGAAAGCTTTTAAATCCCAACATTTCCTAAAACCATTAGCCAACTGTAAAAATCAAGCGTTGTCAAGTATTGCAACAATATAAATCCCTATAGTATCCTTTCATTGTGTACTGGCTTTCAAGAAAGCGGAAAAGATCCCATATAATGAAAAAATCACAATTAAGACTTATTGCATTTTGTATTCTGTATCTAACAGTTCCGCAGGCAGTGATATAAATGGTTGGGGCAAAAATTATACTCACCACAGCAAAACATTTCCTTTTCTTCCTCATTGTGTGGCTACAGGATTCATCTGACTTCCCAAAATCAGTTGAGGATGTGGAAATACCATGGACGGTCAGTGATGTAGAGCAGAAAATTCTCCACACAGAACATTTTCCAATGCTGTATTTTTCTGTCCCACATAAATACAGTCTCTGTTTATCTATAGTTGTCAGGGCTGTTGTGCTGCTCCCTAAACAAACCTAGCCAATAATTCTTATTGTTATTCAGAACAGAGAACCTTTATTTGGCATACCATAGATAAATCAAACAGGGGAGAGTTTAAGGGTAGGTACAAAGAACAACATCAATCAAAATTCCCAATATCTCAAAAAACACAAAACAGTCCTAACATGGTTTACAAGATTTACAAAGTATTACTCGTGACTTCCATACATAGGTCAAAAATTCTGCGACAGATAGTGTTGTTGCTGGACTCTTGTCTGCTAGGAAAAAAGATAAGTCCCTATCCAGAAAGTCTCTCTGCATAGGGAAGAGAGGACGAATCAGGATATTGCGCATAGCGGAATATTTAGGACAGCGAAAAAGAATGTGGGTAACAGAATCGGGTTCCCCAAGATTACAGTTGCAGAGTCTATCCTTATACGGGACACCCCTGTATCTACCTGAGACCACTACTGAAGGGAAAAGGTTGAACCTTGCAAGCATAAAAACCCTCCTAAAAACTGGGATTGTCAGATTAGCAATATAAGGTACCATGGATGTATGTAGGGGAAGGAGGGGTAATGAATAGGGAGAGTCCACAGTTCACATAAATGGCTACCAATAAAAGTGCTTGCTGTGATGACATCAAGAAACAAGTGTGTTTAAACTTATGGGGGATGGAAATTCTGTTCTGGCAACATACTCTGTGGCCATAATATGCAGTTCATCCCTCAGAGGCAGAATTACTATGAAAGCTTTATAGTACACAGCTGCAGGGTGCTCAATAAAAGAGCAATTTTTCCTCTTACACTTCCATCTTCAAGATGCCTTCCCTCAAATTCATGAAGCAGATCCTAATTTGGTCAGCCATTTTTTTCTTTTTGCTTTGCCTTGACTAAGCTACTACATTTTAAAAAAGCATAAAAGTTTAAACTCATTCTTCTGAATGACGCATATTTCTCTCACATGAGGAGATTAGACAGCAACATTTTACAAGAAATCAATAACATACTCATACCACCTGATACAGTTTCCATATTTTCTAGAAAGATGCCTCCACAGATACTCAATAAAAATATGCTGCCCAACAGAGTTATGTGACGTTCCACCACCAAGTGCAAATGAGTGACAACCCCATGACTGCGCATCTGAGAACTCCAAAGGTGGGCTGAAAGGGATGCTTCCGTACTAATTCAAGCCAAGCTGCAACTGCATACCTTAACTAAGAGCTAGCTAAAGTACAGCGAACCTCACATTGCTGGCAGAACAGATACTTATAATGCTGCATTCCAAGCAGTACCCTAAAGGCACAGGAGGTGCAGTGACATCATCTCACACCCAACATCAGAAGCCCAAGATCACATGACAGAGGCCCATGCTGCAAACTTCTTCCCATACCAGCATACCTCAAGTTCCCAGGAAAGTGGAGGAGAGAAAAAGGAAAAGAGAGAATGTTGGCATGGGAACGTACATTGCATGGAGGACAGAACTTTGCTGCCCATCTCTTTACAGTGACAGGGTAGAGAAGAACATTATTTGTGAATTGTGTTACAGTTGTACTACTGGCTTAATGGGCTTCATTGGTTATGTCCTATAAAGATTTCAGCATCCCTAACAGCCCAGCCTAGTCTGATCTTGTCAAAGCTTGGAAGCTAAGCAGGATCAGCTACAGGAGACCACCAAGGAAGACCAGGGTTGCTAAGCAGGGGAAGGCAATTGCAAATCACCTCTACTCACCTTTTTTCTTGAAAACCCCATGAGGTGGAACTTCATGGGGTCGCTATTAGTTGTAAATCGACAACACAGTTTACTTTTTGTAAAGTTCTCACTCAGCAATCAAGTCCGAGCTACTGTTTTAATTGTCCTTATGTCGTTGTATTTTAGCTCTGATTTTAATTATTGTGTTGGGGGGGGGTTAAAATGAGTTAAATGTTTTTACAAGCCACCTTGGTGGCCCTTGTAAGGGCAGAAGGGCAGGATACAAATATTGTAAAATAAATAAATAAAAATACTTCCCGCTCCTACCCTGCGTGTGGGTGTCTGCAAGACCTTTAAGATCTTCAGAAATGTACCTGTTACCATTACTAGCTTGAAGATTCATGAACTTCTTGCACAAATTCCAGTTAGTTGTTTGTGCTCACTACTGGTCTAAGATAAAACGGTGGTTTGCTTTTAATTGTCATAGGCTTAGATCAAGTCCTCCCTTTCCAACTTGCATGAACACTTCTGCATGTGGATGAAGTAAAAGGGGATTACTGGCAATTTCTCCTTCACACTACAGACCCCCACTTCAAATAATGGAAGAACCCTGCTGAATCAGACCAGCAGTCCATCTAGTCCAGCATATTATTTCACACAGCAGCCAAACAGCTGCCCTGGAGGGCCAAACAAAGAAGACAGGGGTCAACTGGAGGCTTTCCCTGATGCTGCATCCTGGTACTGACATTCAGAGGTCTTCTGCCTCTGAAAGAAATTCCCTTTACTCACCATGGCAAGTAGCCACTGATGGACCTAGCCTCCATGAATCTGTCTAGCTCCATTTCAAAGCAATCTAAGCTTGTGGCTATCAGTAAGTCCGCTGGCAGTGAATGTCAGAATTACCTGTTAAGTAGTACTCTTTTGCTGTCCTGAACCCATTGCCTAAGAACTTCATTGGGTGTTGTTGCCAAATTGTATTATGGGAGAGGCAGAAAAGGCTCTGCTCACTTTCTCTGTCTGATGCATATTTGTAATGTCCTCTGTCTCTAGTGGGAGCAAGGGGGACACATACAATTGTTTAAGGAAGCAAAGAGGCAGCAGTTGCCTCAGATTTGAGGTGCTGTGAATGTCCCACACTACCACCCTTCATATTTTCCCTAGAGGGCACACGCCA
>NW_015163109.1:284832-294053 GCF_001447785.1 Gekko japonicus | reverse complement strand
GCTAAGCACAGCAGAACTTTGCTCTGATTCCTCCAGCTACAGCCTACATTGGCTTGTTTGAAATTAATTCATTTTGTGCATGTACCCATTTATGCCCCCCACACATAATTTCTATACCCAGATACGGTCCTCAGGCTGAAAAGTTTGCCCATCCATTGCCTACTCAGATGGGGAAGCCCACAGGATCAGAAAATGGGACTTAGGTAAGTTGTGTGATTTTTTTTTGCCCCTTTCTGCGTGTAATGTTTCAGTCCTTCGGTTAGATTTAATTTGTGACAAGCCTGTATTTAAATGAACTGTTTACAAAAGCAAGGAACAATTTAGCCAATTAACCAGTGGGGTGACAGAGCCAAAGTCATGCTATTTCTTAAACCAAATGAAAGTCGGAATGCGAAGCTAAGATTACACTGACCAAGAATCAAAAGCTGTAATTCCACAGGGAAAGGATAACCAGTCAGTAACTACCTTCACACAACAAGGAAAGCAATTGGCTTACATTCTAACCATATTTTCCACAAGAAGGGACTTCCACTAGAGTAGAAGACAGAAGGCAGTATTTTCACCAATTCCTACCTCCTACTGCAGACCACACCCCAGTTCACCCTCCCCTTACTGTTCCCTGCAGAGAAGGAGATACAGGAAAGTTTGCTTCCAGAAGTGTCACTGACTGTACTAGATAAGATCTCAGCCATTGTGGTTAAAACCTGGCTGCGATACAAGGCAGACTACACTTACAACCAGTCTGGCATCTCATGATCAAACACTGCAATAGTATCAGCTTAACACGTATTTCTATAGCTGATCGTCAAGTATTTATAAATGCAATGCTTACACTGCAAGAATGCTCATCACAGTAAGCTATTTCTGTGACTGGCTGGCAACAACAACAAAACACTACTAACAGTTCAAAACCAACTAAAGTTATCAAAGACACTGATTCTTACAGATGCTTAAGGCCTTCCTGATCACGTAGAATGAAAGATCATGGACTGAACAATCACATTAATTTAGGCCTATGTGCTCCCTCCTCTGCCACCTCACATGCCTTGTGTGGAACTCTTTATTAGCATTAGTGAGTCTGATGCCAATTAACAAAGAAGAGTTAACTTAAAAAAACAGACAGGCTGTTAAAATGGAGAAGAGACAGATCAGCACATTCATCTAGTAGGTGAGCTTCCAATCTATCTGGTTAGCTAACTCCCCTCATGAGAACTGAAACTTACTGACAGGTTCTTTTACATCCTCTCAATTAATATCAGGCCTCCTCAGACAGTACCCACACATATACCAGTTTCAAAAACTGCTAGATGCATCACTTAAAATAATACAAAATAAGCTCTTTTTACAAGTGTAACGATACAAACGATGGTTTAACACACTCCAGATTTTAAAACTGTTGTAGTTGTGGCCCTTTTTAGAACTGATTACAGAGCAAAAACCTGGTTAGCTAGAAGCCCTTGCAATAAGGGGTGAATAAATGTAGCCTCAAAAATATACTCAGCATTTTGTAGAACAATGAAATGCTACAGGAACCCTTTTCAAAGAAAGGGGGGAAGAAAAATAAGTAAAGATGTATTAAGGTTTAAATGACTGATCTTTGATATATTCAAGAGCATTGACTATATCTTAAACACACATTAAACATGTAAGGCTGGTCTTATGTCAAGTCAGATTACTGGCCCATCTAAGCTCAGTATTGTTAACTCTTGACTATCATTGGCTCTCCAAAGTCTCAGATCTGTGCCTTTGGTATGCTTAGCTAATGTACAGGCCCACATAAGAAAGCTAACAATTATGTAGGACTTTTAAGGAAGCAAAATAATATCAGTACTCTTGACGAATAACTTCACATGGTCAGAAACATGGAGGAGTCCTGGTGGCATCCTTGAAAACACTTATAATATACTGCAACTGGCACAACAGTTGACCATACCATTCACCACCTTTTTATTTTATTTATTTATTTGATTTATACCCTGCCCTCCCCATGAAGGCAGGCTCAGGGCAGCTTTTAAAACAACTGTCAACAATACCTGCTTGCAGCCTTCCAATAAGATGAAAACAAAAGAAATATGGACAGGAAGGGAACTGTAGTTCAAAGTTGAGAAGCTACCAATGCTTAAACAACAAGCAACAGAAGCAGACTTATGGTTTCAACATGTCTGCTCCAATAACGTATAAAGGAGAAGACGGGTCAACTTCATAGTAAGTGCAAACCTCTCCCCAGGTTGTGAGTCACCTTTCCAAAATCTCCCATGCCCTGCTGGTTTCTTTCTTGAACAAGCAGAGATGCTGTAAATAAAGCTGGCTTAGAGAAGAACAGTGGGAGAGCAAGAGGGTCTGGGAAAGTTAGTAGCAGGTTCAGTTTCCCCACCACCCCTTTGGCTCTAAAAATAAAAACTGGACACTCACCCCCATTTTGTACATATTGGGCTAGAGGTTTAAACAAGTGTGTCTGCCAGTTACATGCAGTTTGAACCCGATAACATCAAAAGCCCACAGGCGACCCTGGTCGTGACAGTTAAGCCAGTGCGACAAAAAGGTTTTTTTAAATCCATTCTATGCAAGATACTAGTGCATCCATTGCCTTTAGCTAAGGAAGACACTGATATATTTTGAGTACACCCATAACAAGCTGAAAGCAGCTGTGAATAAGAATCACATCTGGATTTGAGACCAGAACACTCATACTCACTGAAACCTAGCAAATGTTAGAGACTGACATTTAGGAATGCACTGCTATGTTCATCCCAAAATTCGAGGGTATACAGGTTCCCAAATAGAACTCCTGAAGGATAAGAACCCAGACTCACAGCAGATGTCACCACACAACTCAGAAGAAAAGCCACAGGACAGAGGAGGTCATAAGATAAGACCTGGCCCCTGTTCAATCGACGTTTCCACCACAGGTTTGCTCTCTGCTGCAAGTGCTGCTCATCTTGCTTCTGCACTACGATGTGACAGGAACTGGGGATGACACTAATGTGCTATTTTGTGTGTCATCTTGTTGTTGTTGTTCAGTCGCACAGTCGAGTCCGACTCTTTGCGACCCCATGGACCAGTTCACGCCAGGCCCTCCTGTCTTCTGTTATCCTCTGAAGCTTGCTCAATTTCATGTCTGTTGCATTGATGACACTGTCTAACCATCTCATCCTTTGCTGTCCCCTTCTTTTACCTTCAATCTTTCCCAGCATCAGGGTCTTCTCCAGTGAGTGCTCCCATCTCATTTGTTGGCCAAACTATTGGAGCTTCAACTTCAGGATCTGGCCTTCCAGGGAGCAGTCAGGGTTGATTTCTTTTAGGATTGACTGATTTGATCTCCTTGCAGTCCAAGGGACTCTCAAGAGTCTTCTCCAGCACCATAGTTCAAAAGAATCTATTCTTTGGTGCTCAGCCTTCCTTATGGTCCAACTCTCGCAGCCATACGTTACTACTGGGAATACCATTGCTTTGACCATGCGGACTTTTGTTGGCAGGGTGATGTCTCTGCTTTTTATCATGCTGTTTAGGTTTGCCATCGCTTTCCTCCCAAGGAGCAGGCGTCTTTTAATTTCATGGCTGCTGTCACAGTCTGCGGTGATCTGGGATCCCAGGAACGTGAAGTCTTTCACTACTTCCACGACTTCTATTTGCCAAGGAGTGATGTGACCAGATGCCATGAGCTTAGTTTTTTTGATGTTGAGTTTCAAGCCCACTTTTGCGCTCTCCTCTTTTACTCTGAGCAAGAGACTCTTTATGTCCTCTTCACTTTCTGCCATCAGAGTGGTATCGTCTGCATATCTGAGGTTATTGATCTTTCCCCCAGCAATCTTAACTCCAGCTTGTGATTCATCCAGGCCAGCATTTCACATGATGTACTCTGCATATAAATTAAATAAGGTGACAATATACATCCTTGTCGTACTCCTTTTCCTATGCTAAACCAATCAGTTGTTCCATATCCGGTTCTAACTGTTGCTTCTTGACCCTTATACAGGTTTCTCAGGAGACATGTGAGGTGGTCTGGTACTCCCATCTCTTTAAGGACCTGCCATAGTTTACCCGCGCCTGTCGGCGTAGGGTAGACACAAGGTGAGCCAGTCAGTGTAGCGTGCGTGCAACCCCGGACATCTAAGGGCATCACAGACCTCTTATTGCTCAATCTTGGGTGGCTGAACGCCACTTGTCCCTCTAAGAAGTTGGATGCCGACCGCTCGGAGGTCGCATAACTAGTTAGCATGCCAGAGTCTTGTTCGTTATCGGAATTAACCAGACAAATTTGAATTAAAAGCTATTGTCAAAGAACGATTTTAAGAGTCAGTCTCAATGATACAACTCAATTTCTTGAAGTCTTCAAGTTGCTAACTTTCCTTCCAGGTCAGGTCCAAAAAATAAGCATGCTAAACACACCCACTTCCCTGAGTTATGTGCCAAGAGCGCATACAAACATTGGATTGCACTAATACTCAAGAAGTTGTCCTGGCATCGAAACTGGATTAACTAGTAGGCAAAAATCTAACCAGCTCACCCCCTAGAAGCATTTTAAGTTGTGCAACATAAAATGATTTACCTATCATCAGCAGTCTGTTTTACTGCTGATTTCATACATGTACAGTCTACATAAACTCCACCCTGAACTTTGTGCCAGAAAATGAGCATTACACACATGCAGTCATCAGCATAGAGATGTAACTGTGTAGAACCCACCATTTAAATAAGGAGCAAATTATGAGATAAGTTCCAACCAACTCTCTAAATGCTCTCATTTTAGATTGCTCATTTATGGGACTTTGACGGACGGAGCATCAGCTGCTGTCACCACACCTGGCCAGACCTTAAGAACTGTTACATACTGAGAGACTTAGCGCAGTGACTGGCAACCTAACAAACCACTTAAGACAGAGTCTGGGAATTTAGAACTGGTTAATGTAGCAACCTGAGCTAGCTCCAGGTATACATAAGCCTTTTGATGGTTAACAGTTATGGACTCTGACCAAAGCCATAATCATAAAGTGTCATTTCTTTAAGCTCCCTTTCAGGAGCTACAAGGAAGTCACTGCTACTTCCCTTCATTACAAGTAATAGCAGGCACAGGCACTGCCAAAACAGGGCCCCACAGCAAGCTGTAGCACCCTAGAGATCCCAACTGTAACAGACAGCCACAAGCTTCTGTACATCCCACCAGAGATTCTTGTGTGAGCTGGAAGGCCACCCCCCCACCCCACAACTCAGCTTGCTTAATATCACAGCCAAAAATAAAAACTTTTAGAAACTGACAGCAATATGTTTGCTTATGAAAGCGGAAACAAAATACCATTCATGAACCTCCCAGAACTTAAAAGAAGGTGATATTATGAAGCTTGGCTGGAAGCAGAATTATTGTCTTAGCTTAGCTAGAAAGCACAATTTTGTCTCCTCTGAACAGCAACGTTTAGCTGCTTTTAAGGTTTTCAAGGCAGAGGTTGGCATTTCGAGCCATGGTAGAGCAGTCAGTGGTGCCAAGAGGCAGGAGACCTAGGAAATCCTACAACAGAACCTGTCATTTAACTACTACCCTGGTGGTAACAGCTACACACATTACTCTGCCTTACAAGCTTGAAAGATTTTCAAAAGATTGCAAGGCTTATCAAAACCAGTTATGACACAACGGTCACAGCTGGGCAGATGGAACTAGGCTGGTGTGGCCAAGGCTCAACCCAGGGGCCTAGAGGTGCAAGAAACCCACCCCCACCATAAACACATGCCAAGGAACAAAGGCAATAGTAATTTCCCCAACAACAAACAATGTTGTAATGCTTCTAAGCAGTTTGGGACGATAGGTTGTCCACCTGCAATACAGCAAGCCTAAAATGATAGAAATAAACCGCCCATAAATACTAAAACAGAAATGTTATTTGACATTTGATAGAAAAATCAAACTCTGCAAACCAGAACAGGCAAAAAAGGGGCTCAAAACTCCATCAGAGCCTATGAGAGGTCTGATTAAATCCTGACCAAAGACTGATTCATTAAATCATTTGCTGATCCTTACCTGTGGGGAACATCAGCAAAAAGAAACACCCACTTGCTTCACTGGTAATCACTGACCACATTTCACACTTGCTAGACCTTATAAAAAGGAATCTACATTCCCTGTTATACAAAATGGGCTAAGAAGTTTTTTTACACAAATACCACAGAGGTTTAGGGCTATTACAAACTTGCTGCAGTACCACAGCTAAATCATATTTACTAAAGTTCTAGCATCCTGAAATAAGTGCTTAAATAAAAAAAAACTATAGTGCAATTTCTCGTTATCACCTTCCTAAATGTACGATACCCACTGACAGTTACAAGAGAAATGCATCCTGATGCAGACACTGCCCTTTGTGCCTTATATGAACGTAGCCAAACAGCTAAGTTTTATACTGTTTGCACAGTTATCGTTTAAAACTTTGGCCTGCCCAAAGTTTAGAATGACCCTGGAATTATAGCTTTGCCCTATTTGACACAGCTTCATCAACATATCTGAAGTCTGTAGATGGAATCTGAAATTAATGTATTAAATAAGACTTATCTTCTGAGTGCTACATATAATTCTTCAGCTTTCAGAAATAAGATGAACACACTCAGACAAGTTTGTCTGACCTATGGTTTTGATGACACAGTCTGACAGGGAAACCTTAATGTACCGGTTTTAAAAAGTAAAACAGATTCAGTATAAATACTTAAAAGGCACACATATTAAGACAAGCATCTCATATACAGTATGTCAATTTTGCAATTGTCATTCTAATGTACAGCTCAAAACTGGCATATGTACATCACCATTTCAACAAAAAAATTGTTGGCCTAGGATTAAAGATGTCACCTTCCCAATATCTGTGCTATAATGCTAACTTTTGTTAATGTCATGCTGCACAACTCATGCTATACTATGTGGGGAAAAAACACACTACAAATACCGAGCATGAGCATTAAAGAAGGCTGACTTTCAATATAAATGATGTTCTTTTTGCATGTGCATTACTACACAAACCTATTTCTACTCTGCTTTTCAGCCACTCTGCTTCAATGCAACTCACAACACAACACCAAAAGTGAGGACAAACCATAAATTCCTAATACTTACTTATACCACCAGTTTATAAGACCAGATAACTAAAATTTGCTCACAGAAAAAATCAAGTAACAAAATGAAAATAGGCAGATGTCCTATGGATTTGAAACAGGCTATTCATTTATAGTTTCTGTTCCATACAAAGCCTTAATGAACCTTAACAAATCTTAGTGTTTGCTGTAGGAAAGTATTTGTGATTTGGAAAATTTCAGCATCTGCTTTGCTCATCCCTCACCACACCCCATAGACACTCACATTTAAACAGTGCTGTGAAATACCAAGTTTCCATACATTAGTAACCCGGCGAGATTTCAACATTTCATGTAAGAAAGAAACAAAAGTGTACTTGTAGTGTGCAGCATTCACTGCACATTTATTAAAGTGTTCCAGAAGCTGCCGTGGACACGAGATATATTTATGCATATTTTCCCCTGTTCAGATTGACCTTTGCCAGCATCATCCAGCGCCCCTCCCCTTTCCAAGGCTACACAAGTTATTTTTTCCTCCTTTCACTGAGTTCTCAATGAGGCCTCTTCTACATGCTGAAAGCAAGCAAAGCAAAGCCCATGCTGGGTGTCTGTCTCCTGGAGAAGATTGCATCTTTTATTTATCGCCCCTTGGCTTTATTTTCACAGTGAATTCCTAGCTTAAATGTAATCAGCCAAGAAACCCTCCCTACATGCACTCCTGTCATTCCTCATCCCCTGCAAGTGGAGTCAAGCAGAGGCAAAAAAAAAAAGCCCTTGGCAATGCCAGCCAAACCAGAAAGAGGTTCAGTTCTGGTGGATGCCACTGCTAAATAAAGAGATGCCTCAATCCCTGCTAGAGGGACAGACCCAGAAGTCTCGAGGAATGTTAATTAGAACTTAGAAGACTGCCCAGAGCTAAACCATTTGCAGGCAGAAGGGAAAGGCACCATTACAGAGTGCATGAAGTCTGTCTCACAGTCCAGCAATTCTGCACAAACCAGAGCTGGCTTTGACTTTCATTTAAAGATGGAGAAAGATACCCTCCTCCCACACCCCACAGAAGGTACACTGGCACTGCCAAACTAAAACCTTGCCAGCGAGGAGCGCCCACATCTTTACACTTCGAGTGATACTAGCCACAAGAAAATGGAGATCGTGTGAAGAAGGAATAATGAGAGAGTGATGGTGCTTAGCTTAGTGGGTTCCAACCCCATACGTGGCCAAATGCTGGGGGGCAGCTGGGCAGAACCACAGGCTCTATTTAAAGTTTTACAGAGGAGCAAGCTGGGTTTAGTCTGAGAAGCAAGCAAAATCGAGTTGTGCCACTTTAAAACCACCAGCCCTCCTTCCCCTTTGTCAGATCCTTGCTATTTTGCAGGCAGTGAAAAGCAATGAAAGAGCCTCTTTTGTTTGGTTCTCCCCTTTTCATGGAGCAACAGAAAACTGAAAAGGACACAAACAAACATGAAAATGAGAAAGTGCCAGGTCCTGGGGGTGGGGGGAGCCTGAAGGCCACTGGAGATGTGCAGACAAACACAAACCTCTGGAAACAGGGCAACAACAAAAGATCCAGCTTCACATAAACCAACCAGGAAGTTTTCTAACAGAAATAACCACCCATCCGCCCGTTTCCAGAAACAGAGACTTACTCCCACAGCCCAGAAAAAGAGAAAAAAAGAAAAACAGAAAGCCTCTCATCCTCCCCCCCTCCCGAAGTGACCCCTCACTGGAGAGAAGGAAAAGGGGGGAACTACCTGCAAGTTGGGGAGGGGGGAGCGCCTTATCTCCCATAGAGAATTAAAACCAGGGTTCAGAGGAAGAGAATTTGGGTTCAGAAAGGAGAGCAGCACTTCCCCTGTTGGGGGGGGGGGGAGAAGGAGGAATAAAACCCTGGCTACCTCCTAAAGCTATCTGGCAGCATCCTAGACGTCTCTGCCTTCCTGCACAGCAGTCCCCCTGGGCAGCACCCTTCCCCCCTCTCCTCAGACAAGCCGCCTTTCAGCCCCATTTCCATCAGTAACCTGACAGCTTTATGACCCAATGACCTACCCCCAGCGCCACCAACAACAAAACCTAGAAGGACAAGAGCAACTGAGCGAGAGGGTGACAGCGAGAGACAGACAGAGAGGCTCGCAGGAGCGCCCAAGGAGTCTGTGCAAAGCCAATGGTGGGTT
>NW_015163109.1:284172-284754 GCF_001447785.1 Gekko japonicus | reverse complement strand
TTCCTCCCCCCCCCTTCCCCTGGGGGCTCCTTCTGCTGATTCACTTCCATTCACACTATCTGCTGCTGGGAAACGGGGGGGGGGAGAGGAGAACAAGAGGAGAAAGGACAATCGAAACACCGTGGAGAAGAATATTTAGATAATATAGAGAGAGTGGAACAGAAAAGGGGGAAGAGGCAAGGCAGGAGGGGACCAGCCACTGGTGTGTAGAAGAATAACGTTCAGAAGCAGGTTAGAAAAAACTGGGTTATAGAAGGAGCAGGAGGAAATGGGATGTTTTGTGTGTTTTGTCTGGACGCGAGACAGAAAGGATTATGCGCGGAAGCTTAATGGCAGGCGATTTAAGGGGTGGGGGGGAGAGAGGAAGGGCTCGCGGGGCAAAGAGCTACTGGGATGGTCTGGATTCTTAGAATACTAGCGGGGGGGGGGTGCGGCGCTGGAAACAAAAACATCCGAATAAAACGAGACGACGGGCCCAGTGGGAGTAAGTCCGGGGGACCCAGAATGGCACGGCGGTGCAGGTGGATGAACCGGGGGGGAGAAAATAATGCTCCCCCCCCCCGGAGAGAGCCGGAGAGCAGA
>NW_015163109.1:264766-283947 GCF_001447785.1 Gekko japonicus | reverse complement strand
GGTGCCCGTGGACCCGACGGCGCTAGATCCCCCGCCGGGAGCGGCGGCGGCGGCGGCCACCGAGACGTTGCTGGCGGCGGCGTCCTCGGCGGCGGCGCCGGTGTTGAAGGAGGAGTACATGCAGATCTCCCTCTCGCTGCGGGGGAAGGACCAGTAGACGATGCGGCGCTGGACGGGCTCCGGGATGCGCTCGAACCGCTCCTCCACCCGCTGGAACGGCCACTTCTCCGCCACGCGCCGCGCCGCGATGTCCAGCAGCGACTCCGGGCTCTGCGTCTTGCCCAGCGGCAGCACCCCCAGCGCTGCATAGGCGGCGGCGAGGGCGGGCGAGAAGGCGATCGCCGCTGAGGAGGAGGCGGCGGCAGAGGAGGAGGGTCCCGCGACGCATAGCGCGCCGCCGCCGCCGCCGCCCAGGCCTCCTTCGCCGCCACCAATCGCCCGCTGGCCTGGCCTGCACCCGGCGCCGTAGCCAGGTCTGCAGCAGAGGCGCTTGGCGGGGAGAGGGAGCTGACCGCGCTCCGCCATGATCGCGCCGCTTCTAAGCAGACAGCGGAAGTGGCTGTAGTCTATAAACGGCACCAGGAAGCCAGCGAGAGGCTGCCGGAGAATAGGCTCCGCCTCCTACTTCCAAATATGGGCTGGTGGGCGGGACCAACCGCCGAGCACGCAGACTGAGGGGAGCAAAAGGGCGGGGATATGCAAAAACCAGAGGGAGAAAGAGGCCACAAACATAAATAGAACGGTTCCCGAGGCCGTGTGCTCAGCGCGTCAGCGGTGACGGGGCGGAGATGGGGAGGGAGGAGGTCGAGTCGGAGGCCTGCGCTGAACGGATCATCGTTCGGAGAGGGGGGTGGGGCAATCCACACCCACCCGCTGATTTCCTTCTCTGTCTGTCTGTCCTCTTATTCCCTCACACCGCCTCCCCCCCCACGTCTCCTTCAAAGGGTATTTTACGTACACACGTCGGAGCCCACCCCCGGACGCGTCTCACGCGTGTTGCTCGTGGTGGGAAAAGGGGGGGGGGCCTGCCGGCTCCCTTTTGTGACACCATATAGGGAAATGGAATGTGGGGGCGGGGTCTCTCAATCCGGTCGTTTCGCTCTCTCGCGCTGGTGGGGCGGAGCCAACAAAAAGAGGCTCGGCGAAAAACGTCATGCTCACGAGACAAGGAAATACGGTACGAACCAGCCGGCCGATTAACCGCCGCTCCCGCGCCTGGAGCTTGAGAGAAGCGGGAAACGGGCGAGGAAGGAACGCGGCGCCCGTTAGACAGCATCCTTCGGGGGACGAGGACACGGAAGGCGGCCGGAGCGGGCTCCCGGGTCGGTTTCTGAAGCGGCTCGCAAAGGTGGGTCTTTGAGGGTCCCTGATTTTGAGGACAGTCTGGTGGAAAGGGGGTGGGGGTGGGATCTTTGAGAGGTTTCTGTGGCCGAGAAAGGGAGTGGGTCGGGATTTAGATTATTGTATGATTCGCTTTTGCGTCAGAATCGGCCAGAGAAAGAAAGCTGCGGCGGCTTGGGTCGGTGGCCCCTTCTGTCATGTCAGTCCGGCCTACCTGGCATGGCGGGTTTTGCAGGCCAAATGAGGAAGGGGGGGATCCGTGCGTGGCGCCTGCGAGGAAAAACTTTTCATTTCGATGAAAGAGCTGGAAAGCGGGAGACGACGGTCTCATCGTCCGCGCTGTCGAGAAAGATAGTGTCGCTGTGAGAGTGGGAAGTAGGTCTTTCTCCTTCCCCGCACGCTTAAATCCTCCTGCACAGCGTGCAAAGGACGGAGTTCGCAGGGCTGTGAGTCGTCAGGCGAGCGCGCGCAGAGGGTCGGGTCCAGACGCTGGAGGGAGTCGGTGAAGGTTCTGCCTGCGAGAGAAGCGCCCGTCGGCAGCGAGGATCCCTCCTGGAATGGCCGCGGGGAGGCTTATCATGGCTCCTTTGAAGTCCTTTCTCAACCAGAGCCCTCTTGGGCGGATGCGGGAAATGTTATCCTCGCCTGGCAGACGCGGGCACAGGGATATAGAGCCGGAAATGTAAACAGTGGGGGCAAGAGGTGACAAATGCCTGTGACATTTCTTGCGAAGCTTCAGTTGTTTTGCAGGATCAACACAATCGCCGCTGGCCACGGCACTGATGGGGCGATAACTCGAATTAGCATAGCAAAGCCAGGAAGATTAACACCTGTGGCTGGCCAGAAAGTAACGGGACCGAACTTGAGTAACCTTGAATGGGCTTTCATTCCAGGCATAATAGCGATTTAAGAGGACCCATCAAGTAGCTGTCATCATTCCACTTTTACTGTCCTTGCTTTTAATAGGTTTGCAACCTGGTTGGATCACTCCTGTTGATTTCATTTAGTGGTCAGTGTTACTACTGAGATATATTTTGTCACCTATCCTGTTATCCAAGAACTGTTTTTCAAATCAGGGCAGATTGATAGGAACCACCCCCTTTTTTCTTGCTTCTTCTCTTTGAAGTATTATTTTTGCAATGTATGAATACATATGGGGTTGGGTTAAGGGTAGGTTCCTAAATATCTTGCTCACAGGGGAAAAGAGAGAAGTAGTAATATAGCTCCAGTTGGAATAGGTTTGAAAAGTGGTAACAGTAAAAAGTTTGTTACCATTTTTCTTCAGTTTTTTTGCAGTGCTCTTTTTCATTCAACGATTATCCCCCAGCTTTTGGCAGTGCTTGTTCCTTCATTAAACTTGGTAGTTAATAGGAAGGGAATCACAGATTATACAGTCACATATATCTGCACTGAAGGGCTGCAAAAATGAGTTAAGTAAATGGGAGAACAAATTAAAATCCAGAAGCTGAAAAAAATCCCAAACTTCGATTAAAATTATGTCTGAATGTATTATAAACATATTCAATTCCATACAGTCAGAACAAATCAAATCCTTACAGTCTTTTTTTGCATAAAAGTATTTACCCAAGGGCACAAATATATGGCTTTTATGGTATGGTCATACAGTTCTGCAAACTATGGATTGCAGAACTGTGAAGGAACCTCATGGTGCATGTATTCTCTTGTCTCTTTCCTCTCTTTCCTGCCTTTCCTTTGAGATCCTGATTATGGTTTGGAGGGCGGGTGCTAAACATAGTTTGCCTGGCCACTAACCCCCTCACTGTATCTGAAGAAGTGTGTGTGCACACAAAAGCTTATACCTTGAATAAAATTTTGTTGGTCTTAAAGGTGCTGCCCTGAGCCTGCTTGCAGGGAGGGGGGCGTATAAATCAAAATAATAAATAAATAAAATAAATAAATAAACTTTGTTCTCCTGCTTCAGACCAGCATGGCTACCCACCTGAATCTATGGTTTACCAATGGGAGCATCATGGCAAACTTTCATTGTACTATTTATTTGTGTGTGTGTTTTTAAAGCGCGCACAAGGAGAAGGGAAGAGATAAGCTAGTCTTGCAAGTCATGGTTATATGTACTGTTTGTGAACTGATACTGAAATATTAAACTGATAGTTTAAATATTGTTTGTATGATAACATGGATGCTGATTTTCTTTCTCTGGTGGAGTGGGCCTGTTCTGGTCTGCAGCCCCTGTTACACCCTGTCCTCCAAGGTTCTCCCAACACCTGAAGAGGCCTTTCTCTCTGTCTGGTAACCCGCTACTACCACCTGACCTTTGCAGGAATTACCCACTGGGAGGGTTAGGAGGACTCCCAGCTTCCTTTCCAAGTTCCGTGGCCTTCTCTCTGTGTGTCCTGCTGCTCAGCATCTGGTCACCACGGGGACATTTTACTGCATTGTGTGCCCCTGGAGGAATAGCCACTTGCCAGCTGCCTGCCTCCCCCCTGGTGATCTCTTTTAAAATAGCATGCCCATGACGGTGGCGGTCCATGTGGTTCAGAAAACCACTACCAGCATCAAAAGTTATAATGTACTAGGAACAGAGGTCATTTCGGGGGGGAACGCGGGGGAACGCAGTTCCCCCGGGAGGAGGCAGGAGAAGAGGGAGGGTAAGTTGCTTCCTCCCTGCCTCTCCCCACCCCTGCCTGCCTGGGGCCAGGGAGGGCCTTCACGGGGCTTCCTTGCACTCCCGCCGGCCTTGCAGGTCCACCGCCGGTCCCCTCATGGGGCTCGGCAGTGGAGCTGCAAGGCCAGCACCGGCGGCCGAGACCGTTGGGGGTGGGGTGTGTGGCCTTATGACACACTTCCAGTGATGTCAGGGGGTGTGGCATATGCTAATGAGTTATGCTAATGAGTTCCCCTAGCTCTTTTTCTACGAAATGACCCCTGACTAGGAATAAGGATCGTTGTGGAAGTAAGTATAACAAGTTCTAGAAAGAGGCTCTGGGAGAGTGCCCTTGTATGAGCATGATCTCTGTGACCTGAAAGCCATTTCACAAATCAGGTCGGGGTGAGTCGGCGTTTGCCAGAAAATGGGCCCTGTAGAAAATGCTAGCACTTTGATTCTGTACATCCATGTGCAACCCATTGCATGCTAAATTCACATGTGCCATTGTTTTAGGGGGACAGTTTTCTTTTAAAGTAATACATGACAGGTTCCCAAGGGCTTGTAGCGGGGGGGGGGCCTTGCAGCTTCCCTCTCTCTATGCCTGCCGGGTTTGCCCTTGCCCCTCCCTGCAGCGCACTCAGTACAGTCTGGAGGTTGGGGATTGGGGGAGAGGGAGGCGGCTTTTTGGGAACCTCATGATGTGGCTTTTTTCCCTGCAGCTGCCAGCTGATGCTGCAAGCCAGCACACAAGCGGCCACGGCCACGCTAGAACAGCTGAGGGCAGCTACCACCAGTATAGAAATGGGATGACTGTTTGGGGAGGGGTCCCCGCCGCCTTCAGCCGCTTCCGCAGCCCAGCAGGGCAACCTGGACCCAAGGGACAGAGGCGAGGGAGGAGGGCTGGCCCCACTTAACCTGCCAAACAGGTGCAGGGCGCACTGCACCAAGAGGCCCCCGGAGCTCCGGCGCGTCTCCGCAGGCAGCCTGTTCAGTGGCGGTGGGGCGGGAGGAAGCCACTTGCTGCTCCGAGGCAGGGAAGGGATGCAACGATGGCTCACGGATAACAACATCCATGCCGAATTGGCCCTGCAATACTGGCGCTTCTTTCGTTGGCTTTCCTGGCGTGCCCCTCCATTTTGAAGACGCTAGGGCAGCAGACCAAGGCAGCATCGGCCATCAGATGCACAGCCCGATGGTGTTCGGGGGCGGGCTTTTACATGGCGGCAGCCTGGAGCAAGGTGAGTGCACCCTCTGTTCCCAAAATGAGCAGTGGGCGGCAGGCAGTGGCGGGCATTTCCCATGGGCAAGGCCAGGCGGGGTGCAGCAGCAGCGTGAAGAGGCAGGGCCAGAGCCTCCACCTTCTGAGGAAATGAGGAAAGTTTTGGGCGGCGCTGGTTCTGTGGGTGGGATGAAGGCAACGCAGCCAATGGCCAGAGACCCATTTCTGAGTGGCAGTTCAGGGACCCAATTGATTTGGGAGCATGTGGAACGTTCAGAAAAGACTCACACGAAAAGAGAAATATATAAGGAGAGATTTATTAAAAAATGTTCACAAGCATGCTTTTAGCACAGCACCAGACTGAGCAAGGGATTCAAAAGAAATGGGTAAAATACAATTCCTCTGTCCCTCATTCTATACATGACCTATCAGATCTTAAAACATAGGACAAGTTCCATTTGGTTAGGAAGTTATAGATCTCTACACAGTTCTCTATTACCTTGTATATTTCTCTAGGCCAGCACATGGTCAAAATAGCTGCCTCCTCAGTTGAAAGTTCTGTCTGTTCTCATGGCCTCAGCACCCAAAGAAAGAGAGCTTTCTTCTTGCTCCCCTGAGCTTTATCACCAGGTCAAGGAAGTTTTTCCTGACATCTCCAGAAATTTCTTCTTGAAGACTTTTTAGCCTTAATTCCCTGCCTTGAAGGGGGGGGGGCAGAGCTTGACCATTAATTGTCTAGAGCTTTTCCCGTTTGTATGAAAGTGGGGTGAGGTAAGTCTGGAAAGCAATTTAACGCATGTCCCCCTTCCTGCCTGTTCTTTGCCCAGAGGAAAAAATTTTTAAAACTCAGAACGAGGGTGTGACGACCCCTTATCTGGGGAGGTCTGGTTTCCCTTTAAAATGTTCTTTTTATTTTGTTCAACTGGGTACATCCGGCTGCCAACAGGAAATTTAAGGCTTTCCAAACCTTTATACTATAATATTTCTATCACTGGGTAGGTAGGTCGAGGGTTTTAGGCTTCATGAGGGTCTATGTGGTGCCTGAGGAAGTATTTCTTTCAGAACTGGTATCTTAAATAAAAGTAGATTTATTGATATAACTCATAAATAACAGTGTAGAACAAAGTAACTGGTAATGTGAATATTCTGATAAATTCTTTGGTGTCTCACACAAGCTCTGCTCCCTTTCTGTCAGGGATTTTTCTGGTAACTTTGTAACTTTAACTCAAGGTCATGTAAGTTCACTGTTTCTCTCCAGGACATACAGCCTTTCCTAAACTTTTCTTCTTCTCTGAACAACATCAACAGACAGCTTAACTGTTTTCACACAGAACAGCTTCTCACTTCTTTCATACACAGAGCTTAACTAAACTTCTGTTTCTCTCACAGAACTCAGAACTTAACTAACTGTTTAACTGTCCTCATCAACTGTCACCCTTCAGCTGTCAAAACCTCAAACTGTCACTCCTGATAGACATACATATTCATCCACACAGCATCACTTCCAAAACCCCTCCCCCTCTCTGTCACTCACCAATCACACCACACTTGCCTCTTCAAGCACTCTAGACTATCACATGCAACCAAACTTTTAAAGAGACACACACACATAAACAAAGAATCGTTACAGAGGGTTTTAATTATTTCAAACTTCCAAAGAAAAAATGCAGTTCTTCACACCTTCTATAGAGAAATTAATCTACTGAGGAACTACTGCTCCTGTTTCTGGAAAGTTATGAGCAATACATTTTTTGTAAGTTTTCTTGCTAAATGTCCCCTTAATTTCACAAATGTTCTTAATGGTACCCATGTCTGTCAGCAGATATAAATTAGGGCATATATGTTTTATTTTTTTCTGACTGAACATAAGAACATAAGAGAAGCCAATCTTGGATCAGGCCAATGGCCCATTCAGTCCAACACTCTGTCATACAGTGGCCAAAAATACCAGGTGCCATCAGGAGGTCCACCAGTGGGGCCAGGATACTAGAAGCCCACCCACTGTTGCCCACCCCCCCAAAAGCATACTGTACGCTGATCCTGCATTGAGCAGGGGGTGGCCTAGATGGTCTGTATGGCCCCTTACAACTCTGTTATTCTATGATTCTATAAGAAATAAGGGAAGTTTTGTAAGCATTCTGAATACAAGATCCATGGAGGAAAATGCATGGGGTGCTTGACTAAAAAATTTCCAATTACTTTGTTTAGTATTAGTCATCAATGAGTATATCTAATTCCTCACTTGGCCTAGACTGCGTAAATTCATAGATTGAGGCCAGGTGGAGAGAACGAGGATTTCCCCACAAACTTGAGAGACCCCCCCCCAAAAAAAAAGTTTGAAGAAAAATCTAAAAGCTTACCAACAATGTCAGAGGAATAATCCCCCCAAAACATTCCTTTCTGTGCTTGTCAGAACTGCTGCTGCTGTCAGCCCCACTGTCATGGAACACTCTGGTTTAGCATGAGAAGGCGAGTCCTATTTGGAGGAGGAAGAGGACCACTGTTGAAGAGCATGGATGCTGGCTGGGGTGAAGACAAGTCTGACTGCAGATCAACAAGTGGCTACCTGTTCTTCTATGGAAACAGCCTGACTAGACTAGCTAATCAGGCTGTTGCCATAGAAGAACAGGTAGCCACTTGTTGATCTGCAGTCAGACTTGTCTTCACTCCAGTCAGAATCCATGTATCCACTCAGTCTTGGTTTGTTGTCACAAGTGGAGATCTTTAGTTTCAGGTCAGCTGTCCCTTTGAGATACTTAGCCAGTCTCCTTGCTGCATTCCAATCATAATGATTTGGTGAACTGGTCTTTCTGCACAAGATTCCAACCACCACCCATCCCCAAACCCTTCCTTGGCAGACCCTCTCTGTGAGACCAGTGTCTCAGGTTCTCCCAAACAGACCCTGAGTTAGCGCTACTGCTGCTCTGAGCCAACAGGGCCCTCAAGCAGGAGGTTCCAGCATGAACCCACCCACTGTCAGTCTCACCACAGTCTCCCGAAGGACCCCAGGAGCAGAGAAGGGAAAGAGCTGAGTTTTGGACCGGCACAGGAGTGCGTGCTTGGTGGACTGAGGCCTCCCCTCTGCTGAGAGAATGCTAGGAGAAAACAATATGTCAGTGCAGAATCTGGCCCCCAGTACTCCTCATGAGTGAAGGAGCTGACAGCTTGTGGAGAGAAGCTTGACATGGCTGTAGTGAGACTAGAGCCAGTGTGGGATCAATGTGTTTGTAGTCTGGCTGATGAGCACACCGGTTGCCTGACCCATTTGAGACTGCTTTGTGGAACCTCCTCACTTGACCTTTTGACTGACTTCTACCCTTGCATTTGGATTGTGTTATCTGACCCTGGACTTTGATGTTGGACTGTGACCTGACAACTCTTGCTGTGAGACCCTGCAGTTACTGAGACTTGGCTTCCACCCATGGAAGAACTTCCAGGCATCTCTCTGTGGCAAATTGTAATTGTATGTTCCTTAAGGGTTTGCTTTTGAGGACACAGGCTATAGCAGGGTTGGCCAAACTGTGGCTTGGGAGCCACATGCGGCTCTTTCACACATATTGTGCAACTCCCAGCAGGGTGGCTGGGGAAGTGATCAGTCTTCCCTTCCCCAGCCAGTGTTCCCCTCCCTGGGTAGGCCTGTGTGGGGGGAAGCAGAAAAAGAAAGCAACTTTTACTTTAAATCATTGGCTTGGAGAAGGTATTTGTCACTTTAAATCCCTTCTCCAATCGAAGCCAGATGGCATGGGGGTGGGAGGCTTGAAGAACACATTTAAAGCTACAGTTGCTTTCTTTCCAACTTTCCTTCCCTCCCCATTTATTTGCTTTCTTTCCACCTCTTTCTTTCTTTTCACCTTTTTTGTCTCTCTCTTTCTCCTTTCCTTTCTCTCTCTTTCTCTTCCTCCCTCCCTTTCCCTCCCTCATCTATTTGCTTTTTTTGTTCCTTTCTCTCTCTTCCTTCCTTTCCTCCCTCCTCCCATCTATTTGCTCTCTTTGTTTATGTTTCTCTCTCTACTTCTTTCCGTCCACCTTTCTTTCCACCTTTCTCCTACCATCTATTTGCTTTGTTTCTCTCTCTCTCTCTTCCTCTCTCTTTCCCCCTCCCCCCTCCCTATTTGCTTTCTTTCCCCTTTTCTTTCTCTTTTTCTCTCCTTCTCCTTTTCTTCCTTTCACTCTGTCTTCCTCCCCCTCCCTCCCCCATCTATTTGCTTCCTTTCCACCTCTTTCATTCTCTCTCTCAAACAAATATCACTAGCAAACAAATAAATATCATTGGACAAATATCATTATCAATATCTGTTTTTACCCTTTTTGTTTTTATATCTAGCAGTCTCATTTAATGTTAATGAAAAGCATATCTGTATATTTTCCAATGAAAACGTGTGTAATATTTGTTCATGTCTTGTGGCTCTCAAATATCTGACACTTATTCTATGTGGCTCTTACATTAAGCAAGTTTGGCCACGCCTGGGCTATAGGAAAGGAACTGTGATAAACTGGGCAGGGCTAGAGTTTGCTGGGGTTTAAGGCATTCAGTAGTAAGTGTGCTGTGCCAGAAAACCCAATCAGCTGGTCTGCTAGACAAATGAATACACAAGGCTGGTTCATCCCCTTTAACAGGCATGCTTCAGCCATTCTGCTTGCCTTTGCCTTGATTCTGTTTATTTGTTTTTAATTTATTCTGCCTTTTTCACTGTCTCAAGGCAGATTACACAGAATAAATCAATATAATCAATGGGATAGGACATCCAGTACACAGTGCAATAAGATTTGACTTGTAGAAGTCTGGAACCAACTAGAGATCTGAAAACAGTGGTGAAGCAAGACATAAGTTATTAACAGGACACACTAAATGATGCAAACATTACAGAGCAGGAGTCTACTTACAGCAATAGGCAGTACAAAGTATACCCAGTGGTATAGTATACAGTCCCAAACAATTAGCTCCCACCTTCGTTCCTGAACCGCTTGTTACACTTTAACCTGCTGTCCTTCAGCAGTTACCATAAGGATGATTTGCTGGTCCTGCCTTCATTCCTGAGGTCATCTTAACGCTTTCACCCTCTGCCCTCCTCAGTTTATGGGGAATTCTAGATGCATATGTATGTCTTGTGAATAACACTTGCTCAAGATCATGTGCCAATACGGGCTTGAAAGAACATGGGTAATTGATCGAAGTCTTCATTGAGCAGTCTCGAAAGGCATTCATCTTTCATCTGTAGGCAGAGTCAGGTTGCTCAGAAGTATTTGCAAGCGTCAGTGAGCTGGCTCTGTCAATAGTTAGGAATTGGCAACTTGGCCTGATGGAGAGCCCCTTGAAAGTGATATGCTTGAATACCTTTCACCAACAGAAGCTAGAGCAGATAAAATATCACTTAGACTGTTTTGGCACTCTTGTTTGCTGGAAACAAGTGATCACTTGCGCATGCACACACACAGAGTAGTTTAGATAACTAAATAGACTCTTGTCTACCAGAGCTCATATCACAATATATCAGAACCTGCAACATTTGCCTTTTTCCTTGCCAATGGTAAACACCATTTCTCTGGGTTTTATGATACCATTAGTTTCCCAATCTGTATTTCACTTCTATTAGGATATGTATGGTAAAATGTTGCTTGTTTCTGCTTTTTCAAATTCTTTCCTGTCAGTCTGGCTCAAAGCACAAAATCTCCACAGGAAGGAGATGAAAGAATGTTTAGCAGGAAAAAATATTCAATAAATGGTAAATAAAGATAAAAGCCTGTATTGAGCCTTACAAGAATTTCCTTCTACTGTTCCAATTTCGAGGATGCAAGCACATTTAAACCCTTCCCAGCTAATGATTTGGGCAACATCCACAGTGCCTCAACATTGTGTAAAGGTAAAGGTTTCCCTTGCTCGAAAGCCAATTGAATCCGACTCTAGGGGGCAGTGCTCATCTCGGTTTCCAAGCAGAAGAGCCAGCACTGTCCGAAGACGTTTCCGTGGTCATGTGGCCGGCATGACTAAACGGCGAGGTACACAGAATGCTGTTACCTTCCCACTGAAGCAGTACCTGTTTATCTACTTGCAATTTCTTGCTTTCAAACTGCTAGGTTGGCAGGAGCTGGGGCCAGAGACGAGCTCGCTCCGTCATGCAGCACTAGGGTCTCGAATTGCTGAGCTACAGACCTTCCAGTCTGTAACTCAGTGTCTTAACCTCTGAGCCATCTCGGCCCCGCTTTATCCCTACCATTATAGTGGATGTGCAGTAAAATATAGGTGGTAAGGTTACTATAACTGCTAGAGTTCTTTGGTTCAAGGAAAAGAAATTCTTCTTGCCCAGTCTCAATCTACAGGTTGTGCATAATGAATAGCCAAATAGCTTTTTTGTATGATGTACTATTTGTTAGTACACCCTTTCTGATGTGCTGTTTGTTAGTTTTCCTTTTTTACTTTTGTGAGTAGCCATTGGAATAAACATGAAACGAGGGTTTATTAGCTTGCAGGTTGAACTCCAAAATAAATATGTTCGTATGCCAATATACATTGTCTGTCTGTATTAATGGTGCATCAGCTTCATCTGTGCTGAAGTCAATGAACAGTGTTCTTTTCCATCATGACTAATATATTGTGTGTAATATTGACAAATCAAATAATGAAATGTAGGAGCAGCTATTTCACTTCACCAATAAGGATATTATCAAGCCTGTTATCTCTTTACCAGTTATACTTTGCATTTTTACAATGTTTCTAGATTTTTTAAACAGACATGTCCTGAAACATAGTCATTTTTAAAACTTAGATTCAGAGGTGTAGATGGAAAAGACTTTAGTAAGATGACTTCTGTTGGCTGGGAGGGGATTACAGTGGAATCCTGAGCAGACTTACACCCTTCTAAACCAATTGACTTCAATAGATTTAGAGCAGTGTAACTCTGTTTAGGATTGCACTTCTGGTCTTTCAAAGGGTAGCAAAAGTGAGAGTATTTTGTTTGTACAGCAGGGAGAAATCCACTATAACAGATCTAGTGAGGTGGTACATGAGGAGAAAACATCAGAGGCTGCCCACTGCTCTTAAGTTATGGACATTAGTCCCAAGGCATTAGTGGAAGGCCATGTGACCATGATAAAACCTTGATGGAGCTGGGTCTGACCAGTACCTGGTTGGGATTCTCCTCAGAATCGCCTTTAGTTCCATTTAATGAATCTTAATTTGGATATTCTGTTTGAAAAATTCTTAATTTGACTATTCTGTTTGAAAAATCTACAGAATCCTGGTTGGCTTTTAGACTTTAGAACTCATTTAAATTGATTTAAATGATGAGATTTTTAGACAGAATAATGAGAATTAAATCATCCTTTGATTTACAGTTAAATTTTTTCTCTTTTAAAAAGAAATTAAAATGTCTTCTCTTTTAGTGATTTTATGTATGTCTTTGTCGAAATGCAAAAAGAATGTAGATTGTGATTGATCAATCTTTGCAGCCCAATTCTGAGTCTGGTCATTTACAAATTTTAAAAAATCCATTGCACATGCCCAGCATACCACTGACAGTGAGCTTTTAGTACTCACAAATGACTGACACAGTACTTCCTCTCACACAGTGGCCTTCAAGAGCTTTGTTCTAAGGAGTGGCTGCCTTCATATTATCTTTTGCACCTTATCTTCCCCTTTTGTGTACATTCTTCTGTATGCCCTCGTTGTAAAGGTTAGTGATTTATTCTTTTTATCTCTTAGAAGTAACAGAAGGTTATTTCTAGACTTCCTGTTCCTAGATGTGCTGTACGTGTGGCTGGTTATACATACTCAGGCTCTGTTTTGGCATCAAAAATAACATTTCATGCTGTGGCTTGGGGCAGTGGTGGGGGAGCCATACCGTTCAACTTCTTACTGTATAGGCCTATTATGACAGTGCTTTGATGTAAATGCAAATTGCAGCCAGATTGTAAACATGTTTACTAGGAAGTATATCTCACGGAGTTCAATTGGGTTTATTTAGAAACTAGAATGCTCAGGATTTCAGCCTCACACCACTGTCCTATGCATGCTTACTCTGAAGTAAACTCTGCTGTGTTCAATGGAGCTTATTCTACCAGAAGCCTAAGACTGCAGTACTGTACACATTATGGATTGCATGGATCAATTCTGACAAATAAATTATTTCCACGTTTCCATATTCTAGTCCAACACTCTAACCACAGGGGCTCTGTTCAGTCTTGACCTTTTGGGAGTTGGAAAAAAAGAATTGCTTCCTTGACTCTACCTTGGCAGAAATACTTAATTTTTTTTTCTTTCATTCTAAAACAGCTAAGGTAACTAAAATAACTTCATTCCACCTTTCTTCCCAATGGGGACCCAAAGCAGCCTACATTATTTTCTATTTTTGTCACACAGCATCGAAAGAAATGTGGATGCCAGGCATTTTTGTTGTTGGTTCAGTCGCACAGTCGAGTCCGACTCTTTGCGACCCCATGGACCAGATCACGCCAGGCCTTCCTGTCTTTCACCGTCCTCTGAAGTTGGCTCAATTTCATGTTCGTTGCATCTATGACACTGTCTAACCATCTCATCCTTTGCCGTCCCCGTCTTCTTTGACCTTCAATCTTTCCCAGCATCAGGATCTTCTCTGCTTGGCATGCTTGGCAACTTATGGGAGATGGGGGGGCAGGAATGTATCAGAGAGAGCATCATCCCCATGCAGTAAAACAACTTCAGGTGCAGCATGGATGTGAAGATATTCTTGGAGGGAACACTCTAGGACTCACCGAAAACTGTGATTTCCACAGAGTTTTGGACGGAGTGCTAGAGTATCACTCCTGGCATGATGCTGTTGGTTTCAGGTCTTGTCAACGGTTATGTCATCATGTGGGGACAATGCTTCCCCCCTCCCCATTTGGCAAGCCAGTTTCTGCCCACTGATCAGATGAGTGTGGGTGGGCAATAGCAGCAATCACCTGGAGGTCTCCCACTGTGCTGTCTCTCCTTCAGGTTGGCCAACAGTCTGGAGAAAAATAGTCCTCCCCTTTTAATATAAAGCGACTTAATATATAGAAATAGGCAGTTGAAGCTTTTCATGGATTGGAATTAAATAATATCATGTGGTAAATCACCCCATCAAACCTCTGTTAAGAGGACAGGACATTTTTTCTCAAGGTTGTTGGCACCCCTACTCTCCAGAGTTTGTGTCTAACAAGAGATTAAAGTAATGAAAAATATAAGCTCAATAAAATGACTTCACCGAGACTAGCCTAACTTGTGACAAAACCATCCTAATCTGTAGTAAACAGCCAATAAAGTCACTGAAATCTCAACAGCATAAAAATCATAACAGTTATAAAAACAAGAAACATGTAAAATAGAGAGCAAAATGATAAAAATTTAAACCAGATTGGACTGAACAACAGGTGGGCTAAAACATCAACTAAAAGTTTAACAGAAATGGCAGATCTAGGCAGGCCTCAAAGAAGAGGGAATTTCAAAGGAAGGGTACCACCTCTGAGAAAACCCTCCTTCTGGTTGCCATCTGCCTCAACATCCTGGGTGGGACACAGAGAGGAGGGCTTGCAATAAGGATCTTTACTGGCAAAATGGAGAGCATGTGAGGAAGCTGTCCAGTCCCAAACTAATTAGGGCTTTGGGGGTAGTATTTTTATGTATTTTTTCATATGTGAGTGTGTGTGTGTGCATGTGAGTGTGTGTGCACCTGAAGTCATGGCACCCTCTGGTGAGTGACTGTGTGTGCACCTGTAAGTCATGGTGACTGATCCCTACTGGGGCCTGCAGGATATTCAGAGAGGTGGCTGAATAAAACCTGCTCCTGCCTCTGGTATTTCAAGGAGGTCTCCCATCCAAGTACTTGCCAGAGTTGACCTTGCTTAGCTTCCGAGATCTGATGAGATCGGGCTTGCCTAGGCTATCCAGGTTAGGGCACTAATTAGAGCTTTAAAGGTAAATGTCACTTTGAATTGTCTCTGAAAGCAAATAAGCAGCCAGTAGTGATGACCCAATATGAACACTGGATTTTTTTTACCCTCTGGAAAATAAATGGATAGCATGTTAGATGTAACAACATTTTTACTTTACCATATTGTTCAGACCAGTCCCCATCTCATTTAGGGTGGCTGATGGTTTTCTGTGCAGCATGTGGTTGTTAAATTACTGTCAGAACCAGATACTTGCATTTCATCTACTTTATTTCTGCAAACTAGTATTGCTCAAATTCTAGGTGAAGAGTGCAGTCTCATTTAGCATATGGTCCACCTTTAACAAATACACAGACCTCAGAGCAAAAAGCTTGATGCCATAATGTATTGTGAGGGAACTGGGTGTAATTAGAACGTTCAGTGTTTGAAAGGATCTATAAAAATACCAGTATTAACCATCTGCTGTAGTTAATTTTTAGCAAGCAGATTAATGCGTAATGTTGTACATCTCACAGAAATAATGTTTGTCAAATTTCTTTTTTATTCTGAATTAAGGTCTGTGAATCAAAATTGTACCTTTTCTTGTATCTTGATTAAGGATTTGAACCCAAGTCTTCTGGTTGTTGCTCATACTGAATCACAATGAGTGAAGGGAATGATCTTATTGGTGATAAAATAAAACTGGCTGTTGCATGTCACTTGCAAAATATAACCCCTCCTCTAAGTCGCAGAATTGTGGACTTAGGAAGGTCAAAGAGGTGAGGTGGAGAAGGTCTTACATACTAATTTGAACTAATCAGCCAAATCTTTTGCTGCAGATCTCTTATATTAAAGAAACATAATAGGGTAGGTCCCATTCTTATTTGTATTTGTCTGCTCTAGTTGGATTCGTTGTTAATGACTGGGTATTTTGATTATGCCCTGTTCCTCCAATACAGTGAAAATATATTTTGTTAAACAATGAGATTGTTGAACTCCAGAGTAGTCTTAGACAAGTATGCAATTTTGTCTCGTGGGTGTTCTTTTTTGTCATACTTATTATATAAAGCAATTTGATTTATACATGATCTGCATTTCAATTTGCAGAAGCCATACTGTGTAGGTTTAAAGGGTAATTAAAAACTACTGTGTGTGCAGTCATTGAATTCCACATAGCTAAACTTGAACTCTTTGGTTGCCACTGAGTTTCATTTCTATTTTTTGCAGTGGACACTCAGGATGTCAGTTAATTTCAAGAGCAATTTGAGTATTGGTTGCTTGTTTTAGTCTGGCCACTCTTACAAAATATTAACTCACTTAAAAGTATGAGAGAAATGCTTGATTGGTTCAGCACAGAGCTGCTGGTGGTTTTATTGTCAGCAGTATACTTCTATATTTTTGGGCCTCTTATATTAGATTTCAAGAACAGACTAATCTGCCAAATGTAGCATGGAAGATTTTCAGTAAGTCTTACCCCAAATGGGATCTGTATGTAGATTTTGTCAACATTTTCTCCCCCCTGCAAAATTAAGGATGTTAGCCTCCAGGTGGGACCCGGGGATCCTCTAGAATTACAGCTCATCTCCTGACGACAGATATCAATTCCCCTGGATAAAAAGGATGCTTTGGAGGGTGGACTCTATGACGTTGCACCCCGCTGAGGTCCCTGTCCTCCTCAGGCTCCACCCCTAAATCTCCAGGAGTTTCCCAACCCAGAGCTGGCAACCCTACCCCCCCCACCCTTTTTCGCAATCTTTCAGGACTCCTTGTTCTGAACTTTGAGGGGAGTGGTATCAGAGAGAATGAGGCTTATGCACCCTCTTTTTCTCTGTGGTATTAAGACAGTGGTAATGCTACAGCAAGTGTCTTGACTAGCTGCAGTTTTGGTGCGTCATAAAACAGAG
The DNA here is from genome assembly GCF_001447785.1 of Gekko japonicus. Lineage (NCBI taxonomy): Eukaryota > Metazoa > Chordata > Lepidosauria > Squamata > Gekkonidae > Gekko > Gekko japonicus. The sequence continues at coordinate 266,993 of NW_015163109.1, read as the reverse complement.
CAGCCATTTTTCTGTTGCTTTCAGTGATAACTCAAAGGCAGAGTTTACTTCAAATGTGTGATATTAAGAAGTGCTATTCTACAAAGTTGCTTGAAACAGAATCTGTACCAATTAGGACTGCAAACAGCAGCAAACCCATACAAAAAAAGTAAACTTTTAGGAAAAGTTACATGGTCTCCTGAAAGCCCCCACCTCTTTAAACTAAAAATAGTAACTAGAGAAATTTGGCTCAGTCCTAATTGAGAACAATATACTTTGTTTAGAACAGATGGAACAGTTGTGTAGAATTCTATCCACTCTGTTCTGAAATCTCAAGATTTGCAGCATTTCAAACAGATATTGGAAATTACAAAATAGTAAGTTTACTAAGAAATAATCTTACATGGACAACTTTTGTGATGGGAATGAGGACAATATATTAGTACACTAGCGAAGGGAAGCACTGTGTTCTGTGGTGGAAATGTTGTTTTTAGGGTTCTTTCGCACTTATATTTTTTAACTGTAGACCTATTTCAGAACTAATTGCTCTATAACATGGTAGAGATACGAGACCTTGCAATTGATGTGTACATAGCTAGAGAGCAGTTATTTGTTTCCTACCCTTCCCCTGAGAGGCTCACAACATATGATAACTAGATGTGACTAAGTAACATGCCCAAGGCTCTCTAGTAAACTTCAGAGTATGTTTAGATTCTTAATTTCCTATATCCAGACTAGACAGCAAATTGGATGAAAAATGATGCCAAGCAATGGTTTGGTTAGTATTCGGTGAATGAGCCTTGAAAGATCTCTGGATTCCCATAGTCCCACTTCTTATTTCATAGCAAACCGTAATACGCTGTAATATCCAGGGTCAAACTATTGTAAACTGTCCCCCCCCCCTTCAGTTTGTAGCTTTGATTTGAGGGCAAGGGTAAACTGTACTTTTCTAGTTCAAGTGGCATTGCAAATTATGGATTGTGGAGTAAAGGTAAGGAACTAATTAGATTAGGATACATGGCGTGGAAGAGAGTTCAGTAGCCCAAGGCAAACTGTTGTTGTTTCACATAGCACCAAACTATGATTTGGGGCTACATCTGAACCATGCAGCTGCATCCACCCCATTAGCTTGCATAGGAAGTAAATTTCATAATGAAGTTTGAGTCCAGTTGCGCTTTTAGGATGGACAAAGTTTTATTCACAGTATAAACTTTCATGTGCAAGCACCCTTCTTCACATACTTCAGTTATGAAGAAGTGTGCTTACACATGAAAACTTATACCGTGAATAAAACTTTGTTGGTCTTAAAGGTGCCACTGGACTCAAACTTTATTCTGCTGCTTCAGACCAACATGGCTATCCTACCTGAATCTAAGTCTCATAATGTATGTCAGTTGCAAAATTTAGCTTATCTTGCTGTGGAATCTTGCTTGGGAGGGCGGATGTTTAAATCCCCCCGAAACTGGCAGAGCGTCCCCTGCGCATGCGCAGGGAACGCTCTGCGAAGTCCGACGCCGCTTCGGGGGGGGGAAGAACAGCTAGGGGGAAGGGGAAAAACCGGCGAGGGCCTAGCGGCTTGCTGCTCGGCCCTCGTTTCGGAGCCAGGGGGGAGAGGCAAGGGGGGGGAAACGAGCGAGGGGAATAACTCTGCACAGTCCTGCACTAACACAGCAACTTCCATGTTCTTAAATATGCACCTTTACCTTCATGGAGTTTCCTCTCTTATCTCCGGCGAGGTCCCCATGTTCCATTTCCAACAGCAAGCGATGCCACCAACCCCAGCTGAGGTTTTCCTCTGAACTAGATTAGCTGCGTTATCCTAAGCAAAGCAAAATCCCACCCTCTTGCCTGCTTCTGAGTTGCCGCCCACAATCAAGCGCGCGAAAAGGAAACCGGTCTCTCGAGGCGGTTGTTTTGAGGGCTACAGTCCTTCACTACGGACGGAGATAGGAGCAGATGACAGTTGTTGTGCAGATAAAAAGTAGGAGAGAATAATGTAAGCTGCTGTGGTCCCCACTGTGGAGAAAGAATGTAATTTTCCTAGGTTGTGGGGGAGGGGTGTGGACATGGAAAGTTGCAGACAGAGAGGCCGATAAAGGTAGGTTGGCTGTTGGGTGGGAAGGAAATTGTGTTGCCAACTCCAGGATGAGAAATTCCTGGACATTTGTGGGGTGGAGCCTTGGGAGGGTGGGATTGGAGGAGGGAAGGAACTACAGATCATTATAATGCCATAGCTGGAGGAGAAAAA
>NW_015163109.1:259811-264750 GCF_001447785.1 Gekko japonicus | reverse complement strand
AAAGAGTGTGAGAGAAGGTAGAGAGAGACAGGAGGAAGCAAAGGTGTGAGGAATGGGATAACCATTCCGCAAGTTTCTTCCGGGTCTCCACTTGTCCTATTCTATTACTCCCCATCCCACCCCCGCTTCTGATTTTATTATAGTTGACTACATTGAGTCATGATAATTTTATCATATCTCCAAATAATGGTTCAGGAGTATGTTATAAAATAATGACTGTGTTTTTTTGCAGCCTTACATTTGACTCCTAGAACTACAGCAGATAAACATTGCCAGTTGGTTTACTATGGCTAACCAACTAGGAATGGGCTGCAGGATCAAACAACAAGTGGGTGCACCTACAGTTTACAGAAGAAGAAGAGGAAGAAGAAGAGAGATTGAATTTATACCCTGCCCTTCACTACCTGAAGGAGTCTCAGAGCGGCTTTCAATCTCCTTTCCTTTCCCCTCCCCACAACAGACACCCTGTATGAGGTAGGTGGGGCTCAGAAAGCTCTGAGAGAACTCATGAGAAAACAGCTCTGAAAGAATTTATGACTGACCCAAGGTTACACCAAGCAGCTGCATGTGGAGGAGTGGGAATCAAACCCGGTTCTCTCAGATTAGAGTCCGTACTCCTAACCACTACACCAAACTGGCTCTCTCTAACCATGGCTTAACTATGAGAATCAACTTCACTGCCCCTTAAAAATGAAAAATTGTGCCCTGACCTGGATAGCTCAGGCAAGCCCGATCTTGTTAGGTCTTGGAAGCTCAGCAGGGTTGACTGCGGTTAGTACTTGGATGGGAGACTTCCTTGGAATACCAAGTTGGGGGGACAGAGGCAGGCTTTATTCAGCCACCTCTCTGAATACCCTACAGGCCCCCAGTAGGGGGTCAGTCACCAGAGGTCAACCTGACTTCCAGGTGCACATGCATGCACGTACACACAGAAAAATACAAGAAAAGAAAAAGAAAAAAATGTTGTATCCCAACCCCCCCTCTGTCAATATTCCACAGTTAATAGCTTATTCTGGTTATAGCCTGAGTTCCTGAATATGTCTCCAGGTTTTGGTCACAGATTTGCGTAGAGTTACACTTTTCTATAAGTCCACTGAAGTCATTGAGCCCCAAAAGTGGAGTAAAAGTTGTAAACTTCTGGGTGTAAGGTGTAGCATCCACTTTTAAAAAACAATGAGAGGAAGTTATAAACTTGCAGACTCTCATACATATAATTGACAAGAATTTTTTTTTGTTTTATCCAGCTGAATTCTGGCATATTTGTTATTTTCTTAGAAAATGTATATGCTTTCTCCCCAAAGACCTGTTCAAGATGTCTAACAACTAAAATTATGCATACAAATTACCTAGTAAGTTAAAGTAATCATGAAACAGCATAAAACAAACACTGAGGAGCCTAAAATGATTATCGTATCACTGTACTCAGATTAGGTGCAGCCCATAAAAGAGCTCTTAAAAACATGGAATCCTGGGTTAAAAGAAATATTTTAGCCCGGTGCCTAAAGGAAAATAAGATAGACACTGAGCCCTATGGGTGAGGGCATTTGAAAAATGAGGGGCCACCACTGAAAAACATACCTCTGGTTGCCACCCACCTTACCTGCAGGGTCAGGGACAAAGGTGGCAATTGGGGAACAGCTATCCAGAAGGCACCTACTAATATGCAGAGTGCCCCAAGGAGTGGTGCTTTCCCCAATGCTATTTAACATCTATATGTGTTTTTTTGCCCAGATTGCCCAGAGGTATGGACTGGGTTGTCACCAGTATGCTGATGACACCGAGCTCTATCTGTTGCTGGATGGCCAGCCAGACTCTAGTCCGGGAGATCCGGTCCTGGCATTGAAAGCTGTGGCTGGTTGGTTAAGACTGAGTCAATTGAAATTGAATCCGATGAAGACGGAGGTCCTGTGCCTGAGTCGGAGTGGGCCAAGGTTAGAGATCCCTCTTCCAACCTTTGATGGGGCGCCGTTGGTGCCAGCGCCGGAGGTTAGGAGTTTGGGAGTGCTCCTGGATGCCTCCTTGACAATGGAGGCTCAGGTAGCAGCCACTGCCAAGTCGGCCTTTTACCATCTATGGCTGATTAGGCAGTTGGTTCCCTTCCTTGAACACAATGATCTGGCAACAGTGATCCATGCAATGGTCTCCTCGAGATTGGATTACTGTAATGCTCTCTACATGGGGCTGCCCTTATCTCAAATCTGGAAGCTGCAGCTGGTGCAGAACTCAGCGGCGAGGTTGTTGGTGTGTCTTCCTGTGCGGGAACACATCCAGCTCGCCCTAAAAGCACTGCACTGGCTGCCTATAGCACACCGGATTTGGTTCAAGGTGCTGGTTCTTACCTTTAAAGCCCTATATGGTCAGGGACCTACTTAGCTAAGGGACCGCCTTTCCCCACATGTTCCCCAGAGAGCACTAAGATCGGGATCCCAAAACCGCCTAGTCCTCCTGGGCCCTAAAGAAGCCAGGCTGGCTGCAACGAAGGCCAGGGCCTTCTCTGTGGTGGCCCCTTACTGGTGGAATGAGCTCCCAGATGACTCCCTGCAAAATGGAGCTCTTCCACCAGGCTTTCAATTAGGGTGCCGCCCTTAATATCTTGTCCCTGGCCCTGATATCATTAGCAGCACCAATAGCTTGGCAGGAGCCTAGACTATGGGGGTAGGCAACCACTTTAAATGCTGAGAGAACGACACCATCTGCTATTAACATTTCTTTTGTATGTGTATGATTCTATATATTGTGATTTTAATTACATGTATTTTATTATATTTTAGTGTTTTAACATATATATTTATATGTGTATACTGTAAGCCGCCCTGAACCTGCCTTGGCAGGGAGGTGCGGGATATAAATTTAATAAATAAATAAATACCTCTTCAGGTGAGACACAAGAGAGCATGGTTTTAGAAGAGCCTCATAACTGGCAGGCTGGACAGTACAAGACATAGTCCTTTGAGTACTGTGACTCCAAACCATTTAGGGCCTTAATTGTAAGAGCCTGCTTTATGAACTGCGCCCTGGGCAGCAGTGCATATCTTTCAACACAACATCAATGCTATGAACCCTGAAAGTAGTCTGCTCCTGACAATAGCCTGGCTGCCACATTTTGGATCATAAGGCAGAAACATCTCCAGTTTGTCTAGACTCTTGCCAGCTGGATAAATATCCACATGGCATGGCCCTCTTCTGGCAACAAAGCCTTAGGACTCAATAACATAATGAAACGCTGTGGTAACTATCCGATGATGGGCTTCAACTGCTGCTGGCCCTCTATAACTGAGAATGGCAAAAAAAGATTCTTCACATCTGTGACAGATTGCTATAACCAGGTGTGATGGACAGGCTGGTAAAGGAACCCACTTACCTGAGGCCAGAAAGTATACCTCATGAGGAGAGCCCTGAGGCACTGCTGGAAGGCACAAGCAGCTCTGAGAAGCCTGCTTGGGAAAGGCAAAGTAAACCCCAGGTAGAGACAGTGCGGGGTAAAAACCCTGGAGACAGGCTGAACCAGCAGCGATTAGCAGCAGCCGGGAGTGGGTGGGCAGCAGGTCAGCTAAGCCAAGGTGCTTGTTTAGGCAAGGCTTAAAAGCAGCAGCTAGATTTGGGGCAGGGGGTGATTTGTAGCAATGGGAACCTGTGAACCACAAGGAAGGAAGAATGCATGCTGTTATCTTCTTCCTCACCCTATATGAGTAAAGGCCTAAATAAATGGCTGACAGAACTGACTGAAGAGTACCCAGCTTGCTATGAGCCCCAGTGCTACAGGTTGCCTGGGAAATGCCCAGTTCCACCTTGCCATGTCTATTCTGAAACCTGGATCTGTCCTCAGGAACCTAGTATAGTGACCCATTGAATTAACTACTATGTTTGCAAGCTCCTGGAACACAAGATTCATGCCCACCTGATCTAATTTCTTGAGCACAGTCTTCTTCTAAATACCCAGTGCTATTTCCATAGGCATTGGATTACAGCTTAACCAAATCCTTTGGTTGGAAACTGATTCATGAAGTTTTCTTGAGATAAGACTATTTTTTTTAAAAAACTTGAAAAGGCTTATGGAAGAAGAATCTTCAGAAAGAAAGAATTTCCAGAAACATTTATTATTTTACTGCGAAGCATCTCCCTTTTTTTTTAAAAAAAAAGGACTTTACATTCCAAGCTGTACATTCTGGAACGCCCTCATCCTCTTTACTCACTTCTACCTATCCCTATAAACCCCAGATGATCAGGTACAATCCACTGCTATCACTTTGGTTATGGGGGTTATTAACCTGGGGAAGCCTAGAGTACTTCCTACTCGATTCTCTCAGCAGCACCTCTTTTATTACAAAAAGTGTGTTGCCTTGATGAGCAAGCAAATCTGAGATGTTAAACACTCCAGCAGAGTTTTAAAAACTCATTGAGAGATTTTACTTAAGCAGAAAGCAAGTGATGTAATGGATGCTATTAACTTTCATAAAAGAAAAAGTGCAAAAGCAGTGAAAAGCCTCAATAAAAATTCAAGGCAAAAATGAGTAGTGGCTTGCCTATTGACAATGCAAAGCAGCCTGCTGCTGCACACAGAAGTGAAGAGGCAGAATGGCAGCTTTGATTTGTACCAAGAAGAATAGAGCTACTGCATTGGAATTTAAACTGTCTGCACACTCAGCAAAAGAACAACAATGTGATTGGCTAAGCCAGAACAGGAGAAAGGACCAGGAAAGTGAAATAAACAGAAATTTCCTAATGTGACTAACTGAACTTATTTCCCTAACCCGCTCATGTGCTGCCTAATTCTTCAGATCCTTTGGGTGTGGTTCACGTAATCTGTACAACAACACCATCAGCCACTACTGCTGAGCATCCAGGAAATGCACACCTGAGCTCCCTGAATGCAGAACTGTATGAATTTTGGCTAAGGGTGTGAGGGATTGTGTGTGAGGGATTGGAATGCTGTTTCCTG
>NW_015163109.1:255792-259799 GCF_001447785.1 Gekko japonicus | reverse complement strand
GGTCTTGGATTTTACTGAGGGTGACCCTGGCAAGAAGAGAGGGATTAATACTTCTTGGGGGGGGGAGGAAGCAGTCCATTTACCAGATGGCTGCCCTGTTGTGAGTTAAAATGGAAAGACTAAAGAACAGGAAACTTAACAAGAGATAGGAAAAACTACAATAAATTGGTGGAATCTATGAGACCCTGACAGTCAAACATGTACTGCCTGAATAACCATCTTTCCTCATCTGCTTGCCAAAACTTTTTTGCATGCTCCCTTATATGATGTGTGCCATCTGGTCCTATTTCTGTTTCTGGTAAGAAAGCTGAATTGCATACTCAGTATCCATTTGAAGACTACTGACTGGCTAAATTCTTTTTAAAGGGCATAATATAGACAATGTTCTCTAAATATTTTTTTAAGCAGAAAGAAGCACAAGCTATCTTGTTTCAAAACTACTTTAAAGCATAGAGATGCCATGGCGGCAAAAACAAAATCCTGCCTGCAGTTCAGAACAAGGTATTAGAGGCTTCTTGGCAGATACTGTCATATCAGTGGGAAGGTAGGCAAGGGGATGTAATTTAACCACAGCACTGTCTCTACACATCTTTCAAACAGAATAAAACAAAGGTAAAGCATTAACAAATCCTACTGGGAGAAATAAGCTGCTTGGAATGTACACAAATGGACTACAAAGAGGGATGGCACAAACTGAGTACAGAGAGAAAAATATCTAAGAATCTATTACGAGAGTCAGGGGAATGTCTTCCATTTTGGTAACTGTTAACATTTTGACTTTGAGAAAAGAGGCAGCACCCCAAAAAATCTTCTGCTCACAAGTGGTAATGTCACAATTTACATGGGTGTTTTATGTGTACTTCCCAAAGGTGAAGACAGTTGGATGTAGACTAGTATATGCTTAATTTTAAATGGCCTTTCAAGGTTTTTTTAATGGCTTTTAAAAATCAGATGGAATGCAGCATCCTTGTTCTTGAGCTTACAGAGGACCTTATCCTGTAGATTTGCACATTGATGCCATCCTGATGCCTGAGCATGGTGCATACAGAAACATCATGTTACACAGTACTTGTAATGTTATGTTTATATAAGTATTGTCATTAGTCACGTTTAGTTTTGTATCATATTGAGAGAGTCTACTTAACAAAAAAGTAAATTCCATCTAATCCTATTCTTAAAATGTGTGCTTAATACTACTAATGTCAAACAAAGGCAATATCAGAGGGAACAAAGAACAGGAAAAAAGGGTTTCAGAATGAAATTCCTGTTTCAGCGAAACTATCAGGAAAATTTTCATTTTATCTTGGAATCCAGATTGTAAAGGCTGTACAGTAGTAACACAGATACACAGATGGTTTGGGGGTAGAGGCAAAAAGATTAACTAAAGTGATCATCTGCCTAGTACCTACACAGCAGGAAGAGATACTTGTCCTTATGTCCAAAAATATTAATAAGCCATTATATCTTTCTTGGGTTTAAATTTTGTAAATTAAGCCTTCATCTACCCTTCTTTTCTCCCTCCTATGTTTTTAAATAAACCACTTCAGTACTGTTGAACTTGGGTAGCAACAGAGAAAGACATTTTACACAATGTCATTCTATTCAGTATGTTTTTGCCACTTTTCATTCAGTGCACATAATAGATAGCTATATGGGAACAGATGTTAAGAATGCATGGGCAGTCATAAGCATGCCATTTCATTCAGTTAGATATGCTTGCCTCTGCAATGTATCATTCTTATAATTTATTTAGTATGTGAAACATCTAGTTTCTTCTGCTCTGTTTATCTTGAGCCCAGACCTTCATTGCCTTCTTTATTTTCTACCTGCTGTCATCTCAAACATTCTTTAGTGAAGAATATTACCATGTTAGACCTGGATCTGGCAATCTGGGATTGAGGTCTCAATTCTGCCATAAACCCAGTGTATTACCAGCTGGGCTTCAGTCCTCTAAATGGGAATCACGGTGGCATGCATTGTGGATACTGTTTGTAAAATAGCTCTGGTATTCTTAAACTCTGTTTCTTTAGTTTTGTATAAAGCAAACTTGAATGGATTCCTGTAGCTTTCTTTTGCCATACCTAGTATTTCTATAGGAGTTGTTTCTATTTGTAATCACTGTTTTCCTTTCCATAACTACATAGTTGTTTAATATTTTGCTATGATAGACTCCACCCTATAACTACTGCTTTGTGCTAAGAAGCCAGTTCATCCTCAAAAGGAAACTGCCTGGAAAGGAGTGTGTATGTTTCCAATAAATAATATCAATTGCAAAACTAATTTGCCTGCTACTTATCTGCATCTGCAATGAAATAGCAGACAAATTTTAATGAAAAAGCATCAGTTGTGTGATCAGTCCTACTGCTGGAGTTATTAAAATGCTTATGATTTCAATATTTAAACTCTCTTGGCATGTTAATTTATGGGGTGCCTAGTAGAATAGATTCTTAGGCAGAAAAAAGGGAAGGAAGGGAGTATCTTAGGAATTAACTGACATTGGTATCAGGCAAAATGTACAGGTAACTGTTCAGCAAATAAAAAATGGGACATAGAAGAGTGCAGCCTGAACTTCTGACCTGTGGGCCTAGAACATTACAGGTAGAGATATTCTTGCTCAGAGGGGGAGGGGATCTTGTTATGTGTGATGAACCAAACTATTACCAACTACGAACTACAACTTACAACCTTTTCTTCAATATTCACGGCTGGAGTTCATTAGTTGTTGTAGATTTTCCAGGCTGTATGGCCATAGTCTTGGCATTGTAGGATGTGATGTTTTACCAGCAGCTGTGACTGGCATCCTCAGAGGTATAACACAGAAAGATGGAGTACGCTCAGTGTCACGGTGAGAAGAAAAATGGTAGGCAGGTAATTTATATCTACTCAGGAAGGTGGGGTAGGGCTGAGTCATTATCTTGTAGGAGTTCTGCCTACAATTTCAACAAGAAGAGAGTTTAAAAATAAATAGGGCATGGTTTCCTGCCCTGAAAAAAACAAAATGCTCTACATCTTACAATAGCACTACAGATAAGAATAGAATTTCAACAGCCAATCCATATGCAAAAGAACCTCCTCAGGAAAGTTCCTCCATTAGCACGTCACAGACTGGGGAACTCCTACAAAGTAATGACTCAGCCCTCAGGGTGTCCTTCTACCCTGCTGACAGGCCCCTCCGCCCATGACAGCCAAGGCTTCAGAGCACAGTAGAGGCTGCAGGGGAGGGGAGATGGAAAGCTGAACAGTGAGGGTGTGACGACCCCTTTACTAGGGAGGTCGGGTTTTACTTTAAAGTGTCCCTTTTAGTTTATTTTTCTTTGGGTATCCGGCTGCCACCAGGAATTTTAAGGCTTTCCAACCTCTTACTATAATATATATTTCTATCACTGGGTAGGTGTACCATGGGTCTAGGCATTCATGAAGGTCTATGTGGTCTGAGGAAGGATTATTTGCTGAGCTGGTATACTTGAAGGAAATAGGATTTATTTAAAGAAAGCATCAACACGAGGGCAAACAATGTAAACAGAACTGGGAATGATTTGAACCATGGCTTGGTGTCTCTCACAAGCCTCTCTCCACTAACAGGGATATTTCGTAGGCAACTTTGTAACACTTTTCACTGTACTTTTTCCTAGATTCTCAGCTTGTAATTTTCTCGTATAACACAGACTTAAATGTCACTCTTTTCACACACAGTGCTGAGTCTCCTTCAACTCAGAGACAGAACTTAACTGACTTCTGCTTCTCTCACAGAAATCTCAGGACCAACTCCTATCAACTGCTTTTACACAGCACTCTCTGCTGACTACTAACTGACTTTTTCAACTGTCATAACTCTAACAGTCACTCCTGATAGACATTCAAATCATCCACACAGCATCCATTCCAAAACCCCTCCCCCTCTCTGTCACTCACCAATCATATCACTTGCCTGTTTCCAGCACTCTAGAATATCACAGCCAGGCAAACTAAATTTTTAAAGACACACACACACACACAAACATGAAATC
>NW_015163109.1:254235-254337 GCF_001447785.1 Gekko japonicus | reverse complement strand
AGAAGAAGAAGAAGAAGAAGAAGAAGAAGAAGAAGAAGAAGAAGAAGAAGAAGAAGAAGAAGAAGAAGAAGAAGAAGAAGAAGAAGAAGAAGAAGAAGAAGA